>NW_027308424.1:0-110918 GCF_047496885.1 Scyliorhinus torazame
GAATTTAGAAGGATGAGGGGGGAATCTGATAGAAACATATAAGATTATGAAGGGAATAGATAGGATTGATGCGGGCAGGTTGTTTCCACTGGCGGGTGAAAGCAGAACTAGGGGGCATAGCCTCAAAATAAGGGGAAGTAGATTTAGGACTGAGTTTAGGAGGAACTTCTTCACCCAAAGGGTTGGGAATCTATGGAATTCCTTGCCCAGTGAAGCAGTAGAGGCTCCTTCATTAAATGTTTTAAAGATAAAAATAGATAGTTTTTTGAAGAATAAAGTGATTAAGGGTTATGGTGTTCGGGCCGGAAAGTGGAGATGAGTCCACAAAAGATCAGCCATGATCTCATTGAATGGCGGAGCAGGCCGAGGGGCCAGATGACCTACTCCTGCTCCTAGTTCTTATGTTCTTATGTTCTAAATGGGCTAATTTGAGATAGACAGCATGGTTTTGTAAAGGGGAGGTCGCGCCTCACCAAGTTGCTCAAGGTTTTTTGAGGAGGTGACAAAGATGATTCATGAGGGGAGGGCGTTGGATGTTATTTTCATGGATTTCCGTAAAACCATTGACAAAGAACAGCACGTGGCACAGTGATTTGCATTATCGGCTCACGATGCCGAGGTCCCAGGTTCGATCCCATCTCTCGGACGCTCTCTGTATGGAGTTCGCACATCCTTCCTGTGTTTGCGTGGGTATTGCCCCCAAAACCAAAGGATGTGCAGGATCGATGGATTGGCCATGCTAAATTACCGCTTAATTGGTGGGACTACCTCCTGGAACACAAGGTACCTCTCCCCCTCACTGATCTGTCGGAACGCCTGAAACTCAGAATCCAACTCATCAACTGTGAGCCGGAGTTCCTCGAGCAACCAACACTTACTACACATGTGGTCACTAGATACCACAATGGGGCACATCAGCTCTTATATCATGCCGGAAGAACACCCCCCCCTCAAGCTCTCGTTTTTAAAATTGAATTTAAATTTTTTTAACATTTAAAGCATTTTTTATATTTCCCCATTACCTCAATATGAAGACAATATATAACAAGAAATTTCAAATGGATTTTCAAATTTGAACAGATTCCTTATTCGCCAAGAAAATCACACCTTCCCGTGATGACACTCTTCATGCCCCCCGTCCCCCAAGTCGGAAGACTGTGTCAGTGAATCATGAAACCTCTTTACATTCCAAAGGTCTGTTCGATAATCTCCTGCTCAGCTCTGCGTCCGATATTTCCGTTTCACCTTCAGCCAATTTCACCCAACTCCGTGTTTTCCACCCAACTGTCAAGCACTCTCGCCCTGCCAAGTAGCACTCACAGTGCAGAAAAACAGTACTGCCAAACAGTGCAGACAAACAATACTGACTGGCTTCCCTGTTTATCGGCCTCAATATCCAATGCTCTGGAAACAGAATTAAATCATTTGCACAAACCAACAGATACAGTTGAGTGTAACTCAGCTGAATCCTGTTTCAGGAATACAACTCGCCAAACTAGTATCTTTCAATTACCCGATGTGAGAGCTAATTTAGCTTTCAATTGAAGATCAGTTTAATTGCTAGTTACCCCCTTAGAACCCGTTAGAACACACCACTTGAACTTGCTGTATTTTACCCAGCTCTAAAGCACTCTCGTAACAATCTCAGCGCAGGCTCCTGTTGACAGAGTGCGCCGGAGATTGCCACAATGAAGATATATCTTTATATGTCAATTTACGTCAGAAAGGTGGAAAGAACAGCCTTCAGTGGATAGATGTTGCAGAAATGTGGAAAAAGTCAATGAGCAGGGCGAAAGGGAATATATGTGCGCAGGTGAGGAAGGACCTAAGGAAGGAGCTGCACTCCGAAAGCTAGTGATTCGAAACAGAACTGTTGGACTTTACCCTTGTGTTGCAATATTTCTTACTGTGCCCACCCCCGTCCAACGCCGGCATCTCCACGTCATGCATCAGAATGGTGATTGAACAGAGGCAGGGATGTTCAGCGCGCTGCAGAGTTTGGTCATCTGAAGTGTTCCGCTGATGGCATTGGAGTTCTCGAGTCTGACTTTAACAAAGACACATTTGAGAATATGTGAAGGGGTCTCGAAGTCAGAATTGGGGAAGTGATATTTTGGAGATGATATTATACAGTTTTGGTACTGGAAATGACGTGAATTCGGAACTCTCCACCATGTGAAAGCAATTGCAGAGATTGTGAACTATATTATTTTAAGGCTCAGACATTGGACAGATCAGTGAAATTAGATTGATGGAGAGGTAAAGGTGTTTCAGATTGAACTTCACAAAATGCATTTTCACATCCAAATATCAATTACAGCAAAATCCCGTGTTTAACAATGAATTGTAAAATTAATAGAGATATAGTTACTGACCAGGCACACCGAAAACAGCAAGGAAGGGATAGTAACCCGCCTGAATGATCTGGAGTGTGAAATAGATCCGTTTTTCCAATGACATCCATTTATACAATGTAGAAAGTTGGTAAAGCGCGCCGAATAAACCCCTGTTTACTGTCGGAACATTCCAGTCTTTTGTTCTCAGATTCTGGCCAACTTGGATTATTTCCAGATTTTCATCCATTGATGGAACATTCCTACCCACAGTTGTCGGATTCGGAAGCATTGTTGTATCATTCCAATCCATTGTTCTCACATTCACAGCCATTGTTGTAACATTCCAATCCATTGTTCTCACATTCACAGCCATTGTTGTAACATTCCAGGCTGCGAATCTCAGATTTCAGTCTCTCCCCTCGCTCCGTCTGGAGCCGCTGATCTCTCTCAGTTGCCAAAGCGATGCTGCCAAAGAGATTATGGGAGAACTCCTTGAAAGGAGTCTCGTTTTACAGAAAATGGAATCCCTCAAGGGAAACAATTTGTTCCAGGGAGACTAATCCGATTTCCACTCCCTAAAATAGCAGGTAGTAGTAATTGAGGGATCCAGGGAAATGCTCTGGGGTCTGGGTTTGAATTCAACCAGGGCATTCGGAGAGATTGAATGCAATAAAGATCTGGAAATAAATTCCGATTGGTGGTCATGAAACCTTTTTCGATTGTCGTAAAAATCCAGCTGGTTCACTAATGTCCTTGAGGGAATAATAACAACCTGAGCAGTGAGAAAGCAGGTGCAATTAACTATTTTCAATGAGACAGGATTTGCATCAGACATTGACTAAAATCTACAATCAGCCATGGATATCACAGTGACGCCGAGGAATTGAGGTGTGTACAGTGAACAAGAATAACCAGAAAGGAGAGACTGATAATCACTGTAGCAATCTCTGTAATGCCAACTGTGGTGAGTTTCGAGAGATCAACAATTCGGGACACAAGTATTCTTTGTGACAAGATATGCGCACCACAAATGATATCAGATTGACTAATGCGTTCGTCTCACATGCAGCCCAAAATGGCCAGAAAGCTTGGGAATCTGTTGACTCTCCTGACTCAAGACACACTGTGACCTGGCCCCTTCACCATTTAATCCGAGCACGGCAAAGGGAAGCTCAGGCCACCGGGATCGCCTCCGAAACAGCAAAATGTTGTTGTTCCAATTCAGGGACACAGGGCTATCTGGAAACATGACGGAGGACACAGAGAGATACTAATAAAGGTGCATTCCCCTCCCTATCCCGAGAAACGTGGTCCAGATGAGATCAGTGGTGGACCCACAAGCAGGAGAAACCCCGCGCCATCGAAAAGACCAGGATTAGCGTCAACCGGCCGGAGGTATAATTGTGACCGACTCCGTAACCTCTTTCCCAGACTCTCGCGAACCTAACCAATATTCACAAGGGCCCGAGGAAACTCACCAGCCATTGGACGGGCCGGCAGGAGCTCGCACGGCACCAATATGCACGAAAGAAGAATCTCCATAGTTTTGAGGGGCGCAGTTTTCTGACTCAATCTCCCCGCCCCACCCCCACCCCCCGCTATGCACTCAATGACGGTGTCAGGCCTCTGCAGGGTGGGAGCGTCAAATTTGAGAATATAGGGCGTTTCCTAGTGAGCGTTGGGTAGGAGGCATCCAGCAAATGTCTATGGGATAGTGGAGGGTCCCGCCCCACACTTAACACCAGCAGATCTCCCCGAATTGAATGGTGCATTGAAAGGAAATTCATGCTGAGCGGTTTCAACGCCCATTTGCAACAAGGTGGAGAAACTGACCCTTTGGAGTTTAGATAGGAAGACATATTTATTTTCCATTCTGCTATCTTGAACGATTTATCTCCAGGACCGAACACATCTTAGATTTCGATCGAATGAGAAAGTTTAATTTATCCTTCAAAACAGCAAATTGACAAATGGATGGAGAGTTAAAAGCATCATCCACAATTTATGTGTGAATATCCATGGACCAAATGTGGACCGTGAGCCAACTGCGCGTTCAGTCGGGCAAAATGTCACGGTATCTCTCGGTGTAACATGTGCTCTGGAATCGAGAGCCGGTTTCTACCCAACTCAATTATGACAGGGCGGAATGTCAGGAGAGGTCGCTGTCGAGGGGCTGGACCAAAGCTCAGAAGTCATGTTGGTTCCCCAAACAATCAGGAGAACATGTGCCGAAAGTAATTTCCGGATTAGTGGGGCAGGGTGTCCAGCTTCCCGTAGTCTCAGCAAAGAATAGACCTACCTGACCAGTAAAGAAGCCGGAAGGGTCCTGGCCTCTAACTATCGACGACCGAAAGCTGAATAACACAGCCCCTGTGACCTCCCCGCTGTCGTGAGCGATCCCGAGCTTTGGAAATGACGAACTACACAAGCCCGAAATGTTACTGTTTAAGATATCAGTAATAGATTATGGGCAGTTTCCTTAAGGAAACGCCAATACAAATTTCCTTTCACTTTCCTGGGTCAACAGTACACCTGCATATACACCGCAGGGATTTCACAATATTCCCATAATCCGAACCGGAAATTTTAGCTCAGTATGTAGACGCCCTTCTTCTCCAAAACGTAAGGAGAGAGGAACACTGAGACATCCTCGATGATTCGCCAGGCCTTCCCGCCATCCTGGGACAAAAGGTTAAACTAAAATTCTAGGATCACAATCTTAGCCGCCATGCTGACCTGTGTAAATCGAGAGATAGAAAGGAAAAAGCTATAGACCACCTGACAATTCCCTTTACCCCCGATTTGAAATACTAAAGATTGTTTTTTAGGACTGTTATGATATTGTCTAAACCACATGGACAGTTTTGGAACAAAAAGCTTCACCGTTGTCTGATTTACCAAACAAAGGGCACGCCTTGGAATCGGACAGTGCTATTCACACAGGTCATTCCTGAACTAAAAAGGCGACAGCCGAACTAAAAAGGCGCCAGACGTACAGACCCCAAATCCAGAATTGCATTTTGACATTCACATAGCGGCGATGGACGCTACTATCTCTGCCGGTCTATTACAGGAAAGGCCCGGGAGGCTGGGACAGGCTGCTTCTGCGTCCTCGCCCTTAGGTCCCATACAGCAGGAATATTCCACAATTGAACGCCACCTACTGGCAGTTTCCGGGACAATCCAACTTTTTACCTATATATTTGGCCTCAATCCACTAACTATTTTAGCAGAACTGACACCCCTCAAATTATTATTAGATGGACGAATAAACGATGGAATTGTTAGTTAGAATCACAAAGCCACGTTACAAGGTTAGGCCACTCCCGTTAACAGAAGTATTCAACCCACTTTCCTGGCAGATATCAGTAATGCAGGGGAAGCGCTAGAATGCCAGTTTCTGCCAGCACCTAGTCCCAAGGGACTGATTCTGCCAAAACAAAGGAGGGGTAGTCCCGAATAGCACAGTAGAAACCAGAGAACAGTAGACAGACACAAAAACCCACTCACACATTTTATAGATGGATCCTCGATTGATGATGGAGTGAGGGAATCCGGATGTTGCAATCCTATGGAGAACAATCAAGGGCAGGTGCTGGAGGTAAGAACATTGAACCTATCCAGTGACATCAGCGCTCAGAATGTCTAATAAACAGCAGTAACATTTGTCGTCATCTACACGGAATATTACCCACCCCCTTCCCACCACATGATATTCTTTCAGAAAGCATGTATGTTTCTACAGGGCTGACTGACTGTAGCAATGGAAGGATGCTTTTCTCATTAGAGGACTGTGACCAGTGGTGTTCCGCAGGGATAAGTGCTGGGACCTTTGCTGTTTGTAGTATATATAAATGATTTGGAGGAAAATGTAACTCGTCTGATTAGTAAGTTTGGAGACGACACAAAGGTTGGTGGAATTCCGGATAGCGATGAGGACTCTCAGAGGATACAGCAGGATTTAGATTGTTTGGAGACTTGGGCGGAGAGATGGCAGATGGTGTTTAATCCGGACAAATGTGAGGTAATGCATTTTGGAAGGTCTAATGCAGGTAGGGAATATACAGTGAATGGTAGAACCCTCAAGAGTAATGAAAGTCAGAGAGATCTAGGTTTACAGGTCCACAGGTCAATGAAAGGGGCAACACAGGCGGAGAAGTTAGTCAAGAAGGCATACGACATGCTTGCCTTCATTGGCCGGGGCATTGTGTATTAGAATTGGCAAGTCATGTTGCAGCTTTATAGAACCTTAGTTAGGCCACACTTGGACTATCGTGTTCAATTCTGGTCGCCACACTACCAGAAGGATGTGGAGGCTTTAGAGAGGGTGCAGAAGAGATTTACAAGAATGTTGCTTGGTATGAAGGGCTTTAGCTATGAGGAGCGGTTGAATAAACTTGGTTTGTTCTCACTGGAACGACGGAGGTTGAGGGGCGACCTGATAGAGGTCTACAAAATTATGAGGGCCATAGACATTGTGGATAGTCAGAGGCTTTTCCCCATGGTAGAGGGGTCAATTACTAGGGGGCATTGGTTTAAGGTGAGAGGGGCAAGGTTTAGTGTAGATGTACGAGGCAAATTTTTTACGCAGAGGTTAGTGGGTGCCTGGATCTCGCTATCTGAGTAGGCGGTGGAAGCAGGGACGATAGTGACATTTAAGGGGCACCTTGACAAATACATGAATAGGATGGGAATAGAGGGATACGGACCCAGGAAGTGTAGAAGATTGTAGTTTAGTCGGGCAGCGCGGGCTTGGAGGGCAGAAGGTACTGTTCCTTTGCTTACATTTCTTTGTTCTTTGTTTGTTCTATGATGAAGAAATTAATTACGGGTTATTCAGCCTGATGGAGAACAATGAGAAAACATAATGCAGAATCTGTCAACGTGACAGGGACAAACTCGGCACAACGCAGCAACATTAGCTTTGTTGTATCTAATAATGTTCCACAGTTTACAGCCTCCCACTGTAAGGCGTGAAGAAAGTCACTCCGTCTCTCCTGCTCCTGATCTGTACAAACTCCCTCCCTCCACCTCCTGATCTGTACTAACTCCCTCCCTCCACCTCCTAGTCTGTACTAACTCCCTCCACCTCCTGGTCTGTACTAACTCACTCAATCCCTCCAGCTCCTGGTCTGATCAAGTTCACTTCCTCCACTTCCTGGTCTTTTCAAGTTCACTTCCTCCACCTCCAGGTCTGCACAAACTCATTTCCTCCACCTCCTGGTCCGCACAAACCTACTCTGTCCCGCCACCTCCTAGTAAGTACAAACTCACTCCCTCCACCTCCTGGTCTGCACGAACACACTTCGTCCCTCCACCTCCTGGTCTGGTGAAACTCTCTCCCTCCCTCCACCTCTTGGTCTGTACAAACACACTCCCTCCCTTCACATCCTGGTCTGTACAAACTCTCTCCCTCCCTCCACCTCCTGGTCTGTACAATCACACTCCCTCCCTTCACCTCCTGGTCTGTACAAATTCATTCCCTCCCTTCACCTCCTAGTCTGTACAAACTCCCTCCCTCCCTTCACCTCCGGGTCTGTACAAACTCCCTTCCTCCCTCCACCCCCTGTCTGTACAAAGTCACTCCCACCTTCCACCTCCTAGTCTGCACAAACTCACTCTGTCCATTCACCTCCTGGTCTGTACAAACTCACACCCTCCCTCCACCTCACTACATCTAAAATTGCTTGATCTGTGCCCAGAACAATCCGGACATATGCAAGCAAGGCCCAGCTTAGTCACACCCACCCAACGGCCCCTGGAGGAATTTGCAGATAGACTACATACGACCCCTAACCCCCTGCAGAAATGGTTATAAGTATGTGTTGGCGATCATCGACACCTTCACAAAATGGGTGGAAGCTTTTCCATCCAGAACGAAAACGGCCAAGACAACAGCTAAAATACTAACACAGCACATCTTTACAAGATGGAGCCTCCCACGCAGTATAGAATCCGATCAAGGCTCCCATTTTGTAGGACGAGTAATCAAAAACGTCCTCTCAATTTTCGGAATCAGGCAAAAATTTCACATAGCCTACCACCCCCAATCAAGCGGCATTGTAGAGAGGATGAACAGAACTCTAAAAGCCAGCCTCAGGAAAATGGTACAACAGAACATGAGCACCTGGGATTCAGTTATCCCATTTGCTTTAATGTTCATAAGAAACACGGTATCCACGTCCACAGGATACCACCCCCCCCCACCCCCCCCCCACCCCCCCCCCACCTCCCCCCCCCCCCCCCCCCACACACACACACACAGACTTTCATGACCGGACACCCCATTAAAGGGACAGTGTATTTATTAGGACTGGATTTGGCCAGCCCCGCAGTCACCGCCCTCACACATGAAAATGTTGCACAGCAGTTACTTGAGAACATTAAGGCAGCCCAACTGGCAGTAGCTGTGAGACTTGGGACCAGGAAGAAACAAATCACGGCTTGTTTCGACAAAAAGGTACACGCCACCAAGTTTGTAGTCGGGCAGCAAGTGATGCTTTCGCTATACAACGCCAGTTCATTCCTTTCCCCCAGATTTTCCGGACCATACTCTATTTCGGACAAAGTAAGACCCTCGGTATACAAAATCACATATCGCAATGGCAAGTCTGTGTGGTTCCACATAAACCA
Organism: Scyliorhinus torazame; assembly: GCF_047496885.1. NCBI lineage: Eukaryota > Metazoa > Chordata > Chondrichthyes > Carcharhiniformes > Scyliorhinidae > Scyliorhinus > Scyliorhinus torazame. The sequence goes on from NW_027308424.1 coordinate 8,970, forward strand.
GCTTAAGGCTTATGGCTCGCAGGACAACCATTCACATCACATCTTGCTCGCAGCAGCACGCGAGCACGCCCTGCCCACAGATTACGTATTCCTACCCTCCCCCAGCCAGTCCAGCCCGTCCTCAGACACGACTTCAACTCCACCCCCAGAGGCACGATTCTGCCTTTCCCTTCCTTCAACCAGCAGCGACAGTAATAGCGACAGCAATGACGACAGCCACAGCACTCCACCGTTATGATTATACCCCCGCACCAGGCCCCACTCCCAGCGAATCCGAGCATGATTCCAGTGACCCCTTCGAAGTCATATCCATCAAAGCCCCTGACCCAGACCCACCGCCAGACGGTTACGGATTATAACCTAAAACTCAACCTCGACACATGATTCCGTCACCGCGACAATTCGTTCAGGCTCATCCGGAATCTTGAGATAGACCCCAATTCAGCCCAAGCAGCTTCAGCCAAACTACTCCAGTCAAGGGTATGGCAGCCTGGAGAAGATGATGACATGGAGTCTAACTCCCACCAACCGAATCTCTTTGCCACCCTGTTCGCTACTGAGCAATGAGGTGTCCAGATGATGGGGGAAAAAAAGGAACCGATGGAGAGAAACGGTGTCCTTTCTGATGGAACCTACACCATGTTTGTTGTATGTTTGTTCGTTTAATGTACATGTTTTTTTGGAAATGTGAAAGTTTTTCATGGCCCCATGCCACCACCCTTTTGACGTCCAATGACTGACAATGGAACATGTTTTTCACCGACAACCGTTCAGAGGAACTAGTTTGTCGACAGACAACGTTCAGAGGAAGTAGTTTGTCGACAGACAACCGTACAGAGGAACAAGTTTGTCGACAGACACCACTCATAGCTACTCTCCTGATTCGATCACGAGAGGCAGCCCCCCCCCCCCCCCCCCCCCCCCCCACGATGACCACATTCTTGCCCTTTCTTGCCGGTCGCTCAGGCAGTAGAGAAACGGCACTGGTCCCCGCCCTGCCCGAGGATCCCCCTCCCCCACTCCTCCCTCGTCAACTACGCTCGGGTAGAGCACAAACGACGCTGATCAGTCCTACCCAGGGATTCCACCCATTTCCACCCATTCCCACCCATACGCAACCCATTTTTGCACTTTCAGTTCGAAATTCTTTTGTTTGTTTTTCGCGACCCTTAGGTTGCTTCCGTGTGCTATTTACATCCTCATACACTGGGATAGTAGATCACACAGACTGCGAGACAGCTCGCACTATGTCAGTATTTTTCTCGGATGTCTTGTCCCAAAAATTTGGTTTAACAATTTAAAAAATGAGTGAGTCACAGATGGTGACCAATCATAATGGGTTATTGGCAACAAAGGACAGACAGACAGACATACGCTATCTTAAGCAAGATAATAACAGATATTACGCTTGTGTCCATAGAACTCCAGAACCTCAGGAACCCCAGAGAAAGACAAAGAAGAAGACAGAAAGACGGAAAGATGAAGACAACCTTCATGTTCACCTGGATCTTAGCGGGATCCCTTCAGTGGCGCCCGGCCGCTACCCCCCTAACCCCTACCACACAGGCCGTGAATGATTCCCACCCCTGCCATACACAGAACCGCGAGATATTTAGTCCCCAGCAGCCTCAGAACCGAACAACTGCCATTGTTCCTCTGACCAAGTGGGCGCTCGAAGCTAAGTATAGGATTTAGCAGTAGGGATAGTTTTTTTTTTATGCATGAGTATATTTGACTGTGGGTAAATAAATGACCATTGAGTTTGACCTTACTAACTGGTGTATCGAGTATTTGATCAGTATTTGGTTTTGAACCTTGTGGCGAAATCGAGAGATACCCGGCGACTCTGGAGCAAAGCGTAATTAAAATTAAGGAAGGCGACCATATTGGTGCCTGTGAGATTTGCGGAGGCAGATACAACAGTGGCTTTCAAATTGCAATGCGAGAAACAACAGCAATCAAATGCATGCCTCTGGGGAAGGTCGGTCGAGTGGGATTGAATGTACCGCTAATCTAAAGAGCCGCTGAGGTTAAACAAAATGAATGTCCTTCGACGGTACTTCACGCACTTCTAAATTTTTGGTCACGTCTGGCTGTGAGGTGATGTGCAGCGACACCTGGAGTTTCCCTTCAATGTTACCCACCACGGCGAGTTTGATCACGGTAATCCTTTATCTACAATGTGTCCGTGCTTGATGTCGGCGTCAGCTTTAGCTCACTGGTTACTTCGCAGCATCAACTTAATTGTAAGTTCGAGCCTGTCTCACCGTGGGCGCTGCCTGGCGTTTTTCAAATTTCCAAAACATGTGTGGTGCATAAATAAAAGCAGCAGCACACTTATAATTATAAGCCGGTGTATTTTGTTAGAGGCTGCATTGATCTGTTTTAAAAAGCAGCTTATGCCACGTGTTTACTTTCTGGCCTCTCGCTGCGGAAACCCGAGTTCGATTCCAGCTCTGTACAACAACTGACCTGTCACACTTTGTCAATCACTCACTACCTAATTGGAGGAAAAGAGCATTAACGATTATCTATTATACATTTTTTGAAATTTCGGAACAAGATTGTTTACTCAGGCAAGTTGATTAATCCATTTTTTTCCACGTGAAGCGCTGTTCCCCAGATCTCCAAGAACACTCAGGTAGTTCGAAAACATCCAGGACCAAGCAGTGCGCTTGATTGCTCCTCCTGCCACAGGCATTCAATCCCTCCCCACAAACGTCCCAAAATGCACCGCAAAAACTCCACAAAGTTCCTCAGGCAATTGTTCCTTCGGCAGCACCTTCCAGACGTCAGACCACTATCGATTTGAAGAACTAGAAAAGCCCCTACTTAGGACAATCACCAACTGGAATTTCCCCTCCAAATCACTCACCACTCCCACTTGGAACCATATAAACCTCCCGCCACAGTAACGGGGAAAAAATCGTTTAGCTTCTTCCCAAAAAGCACGTTGGGTGTACCCAAGCCTCACGGCCTGCAACGATTCAAGGAAGCAGCTCACCAGAACCTTCTGAAGGGCAACTCGGGATGGGCAATAAATTCTGTCCTAACCAGAAACTCTCACACCCAATAAAAGTGATATTTTTAATGTATTGCTGCTTTGAATTTCTGGGACCTTTTATGAACTGTTCTCCATTCTTTAAGAAATATGTCTACAGCACCCAATTAATGTTTTTCCAATTAAGGGGCAATTTAGCGTGGCAATCCACCGACCCTGCACATCGTTGGGTTGTGGGGGCGTAACCAATGAAAACACCGGGAAAATGTGCAAACTCCACACGGACAATGACCTAGAGCCGGGATCGAACCTGAAAACTCGGCGCTGTGGGGCAGCAGTGCTAGCCACTGCGCCACCGTGCTGCTCTTGTTTTTCATTCTAACGGTGGAATGAATCATGTAACTTCTTCTTCAGAGGAAACTGGATCTAAGGTATTTCTAACAGCATACATCCTGGAAGATAAAAACAATGTGCTTGCTGCAGTAAGGTGGAAGTGAGTGGTGTGAAATCTACTCTAGCCTTAAACGTTCTCTTCCCCTTTCTCTCTATACCTCTCTCCTTTACTCTGTTTCTGTTTTGTTTCTTGGTATCGGGTGAAGATTTGATTTGCTGTGGGTCTCTTCAGCAAGATATTCTTCTGCATCTTTTTCCAGTCAGACACGTTCTGCGTCTTTGTTGCTTTTTGGAACAACTGCAAACACGATGCATTGCGCAGGTCAAGGACACACAGCCTGAGTGAGAGAGATACAGACCGAGTGAGAATTTGGTAATTTGGTGCAGTGAGGTAACCAGGAAAGGTAAGTGGTTCATCTAATTTTGCTATTTTTCAGTTAAAAGTGCAGTGTAGATTAGTGTCTGATTGGCTGAAGCTGCCCCCACCCTAATTGCTGAGAGGCAATTATCTGGCAGTCACCTGAGGCCTGTTAAGGGGCACAAAGGTACACATTGTATTCTTCTCTTTGAAGTTTTACTTTGAGTCATCCTAAAGTCTGTATAAAAGACAGACAGAAAGCGCACATTAGTAAGCATTGCGCAGGTCAAGGACACACAGCCTGAGTGAGATAGATACAGACCGAGTGAGAATTTGGTAATTTGGTGCAGTGAGGTAATTCGGTGAAGAGTGGGAGAAGGTGCTTTTTCCCTACTGTTTTGTTCTCTCGCTTTCTTCGGGCCTAATTTCGGGAGCCGTTTGGAGGAGGAGGAGCAGTCTCTGTGAGGATAAAAACCTAACAGAAACTTCCTGCTTTCCAGTATTTTTCCCCAAAAGTGATGTCAGAGGGAAGCTGTGATCTGGGTGGTTGATAGCAAATCTGCCCCAAATTTAAAAAAAAACACAGCTAAACTCGTAAACGTAAATTAAACTAATTAATTAATTAGTGATGGCTGGTCAGGTGATGTGCTTGAGCTGCTTGATGTGGGAGCTGGCAGATCCCATTGCGAGCTGCAGTGACCACATCTGCAGTAAGTGTTGGCTGCTCGAAGAGCTCCGGCTCAGATGTTGATGAGCTGGAGTCTGAGCTTCAAACACTGAGGCACATCCGGGAGGGGGAGACTTACCTGGACACTGTGTTTCAGGAGGCAGTCACACCTGTCAGAGTAAGTAGTTTAAATCCTGCCAGTGGCCAGGGACAGCAGGGTGTGACTGCAAGACAGGCAGGTAAAGGGAACCAGCAGTCAGGAACTCAGGAGCCTCAGCCCTTGACTCTGTCCAACAGGTATAAGGCACTTGCTCCCTGTGTGGATGGCGAACAGGGCTGCAGGAAGGATGAGTCAGCTGACCAAGGCACCATGGTTCAGCAGGCCATTCAAGGGGAGGGAGTAAATAGGCAAGTTGTAGTTGTAGGGGATTCTATTATCAGGGGGATAGATAGTATCCTTGGTGAGCAGGATAAAGAGTCCCGCATGGTATGTTGCCTGCCCCGTGCTAGGGTGCGGGACATCTCTGACCGGCTTGAAAAGATACTGGAGAGGGAGGGGGAGGATCCAGTTGTTGTGGTCCATGTCGGTACCAACAACATAGGCAAGTCTAGAAAAGAGGACCTGTTTAGAGATTATAAAGAGCTAGGATTCAAATTAAAAAACAGGTCCTGAAGGGTCATAATCTCCGGATTACTGTCCGAGCCACGTGCAAATTGGCATAGGGAGGCAAGAATAAGGGAAGTTAACACGTGGCTGAAAGAGTGGTGTGGGAACTAGAGGTTCCTTTTCATGGGACACTGGCATCAGTTTTGGGACAGGGGGGGACCTATACCGTTGGGATGGTCTCCACCTGAACCGAGCTGGGACCAGTGTTCTGGCGAAAAGAATAAATAGGGTGGTCAATAGGACTTTAAACTAAAGATTGGGGGGGGGGGGGGGGGAGGGAAAGTCAGGGAACCAAGAGGTGAAGTAATCAGTGGGAAGCGTAGCTGCTTAGGAATACAAAAAAGCACGAAAAGACAAAACTCAGGAGAGGTTACGATAGTCCCCATCCCACAAAATATGACACAGTGTATGGAAAGGCTCAGTAAACCAAGGTCCACCACACTAAGAAAACAAAAAGGGACGGTCAATAGAGAATTAAAGGTGCTATATTTAAATGCGCGCAGTGTACGGAACAAGGTAGATGAGCTTGTGGCCCAGATTGTGACTGGCAGGTATGATGTGGTAGGCATCACAGAGACATGGTTGCAGGGGGTTCAGGACTGACATTTAAACATCCAGGGATTCACAACCTATCGAAAAGACAGGGAGGTGGGCAGAGGGGGCGGGGTTGCCTTGTTAATTAGGAATGAAATTAAATCAATAGCACTAAATGACATAGGGTCAGATGATGTGGAGTCTGTGTGGGTAGAGTTGAGGAACCACAAAGGCAAAAAAAAAACATAATGGGAGTTATGTACAGGCCTCCTAACAGTGGTCAGGACCAGGGGCACAAAATGCACCACGAAATTGAAAGTGCATGTCAGAAAGGCAAGGTCACAGTGATCATGGGGGACTTCAATATGCAGGTGGACTGGGTAAATAATGCTGCCAGTGGACCCAAGGAAAGGTAACACATTGAATGTTTACAGGAGGGCTTTTTGGAACAGCTTGTGATGGAGCACACGAGGGAACAGGCCATTCTGGACTTAGTGTTATGTAATGAGCCAGATTGATTAAAGATCTTAAAGTAAGGGAGCACTTAGGAGGCAGTGATCATAATATGGTAGAATTCAATCTCCAATTTGAAAGAAACAAGGTAGAATCAGATGTAAAGGTGTTACAGTTAAATAAAGGTAACTACAGGGGCATGAGGGAGGAACTGACGAAAATCGACTGGGAGCAGAGCCTCGTGGGAAAGACAGTAGAATATCAATGGCAGGAGTTTCTGGGAGTAATTGAGGACACAGTACAGAGGTTCATCGCAAAGAAATAAAAAGGGTATCAGAGGGGGGATTAGGCAGCCATGGCTGACAAAGGAAGTTAGGGAATGCATCAAAGCAAAAGAGAAAGCCTATAATGTGGCAAAGAGTAGTGGGAAGTCAGAAGATTGGGAAGGCTACAAAAACAAACAGAGGATAACAAAGAGAGAAATAAGGAAAGAGAGGATAAAATATGAAGGTAGGCTAGCCAGTAACATTGGGAATGATAGTAAAAGTATATTTAAATACATTAAAAACAAACGGGAGGCAAAAGTTGACATTGGGCCGCTCCAAAATGACGCTGGTAATTTTGTGATGGGAGACAAGGAAATAGCTGAGGAACTAAATAAGTACTTTGCGTCAGTCTTCACAGTAGAAGACGTGAGTAATATCCCACCAATTCCGGAGAGTCAGGGGGCAGAGTTGAATATGGTAGCCATCACAAAGGAGAAAGTGCAAGAGAAACTAAGAGGTCTAAAAATTGATAAATCTCCGGGCCCAGATGGACTACATCCTAGAGTTCTAAAGGAGATAGCTGAAGAAATAGTGGAGGCGTTAGTTATGAACTTTCAAACGTCACTGGAGTCCGGGAAAGTCCCAGAGGATTGGAAAATCGCTGTTGTAACCCCCTGTTCAAGAAGGGAAAAAGGAAAAAGATGGAAAATTATAGGTCAATTAGCCTAACCTCGGTTGTTGGCAAGATTCTAGAATCCATTGTTAAGGATGAGATGTCTAAATTCTTGGAAGTGCAGGGTCAGATTAGGGCAAGTCAGCATGGATTTAGTAAGGGGAGGTCGTGCCTGACAAACCTGTTAGAGTTCTTTGAAGAGATAACAAATAAGTTAGACCAAGGCGAGCCAATGGATGTTATCTATCTTGACTTCCAAAAGGCCTTTGATAAGGTGCCTCACGGGAGATTGCTGAGTAAAATAAGGGCCCATGGTATTCGAGGCAAGGTACTAACATTGATTGACGATTGGCTGTCAGGCAGAAGGCAGAGCGTTGGGATAAAAGGTTCTTTTTCGGAATGGCAACCGGTGACGAGTGGTGTCCCGCAGGGTTCAGTGTTGGGGGCCACAGCTGTTCTCTTTATATATTAACGATCTAGATGACGGGACTGGGGGCATTCTGGCTAAGTTTGCCGATGATACAAAGATAGGTGGAGGGGCAGGTAGTATGGAGGAGTTGGGGAGGCTGCAGAAAGATTTAGACAGTTTAGGAGAGTGGTCCAAGAAATGGCTGATGAAATTCAACGTGGGCAAGTGCGAGGTCTTGCACTTTGGAAAAAAGAATAGAGGCATGGACTATTTTCTAAACGGTGACAAAATTCATAATGCTGAAGTGCAAAGGGACTTGGGAGTCCGAGTCCAGGATTCTCTAAAGGTAAACTTGCAGGTTGAGTCCGTAATTAAGAAAGCAAATGCAATGTTGTCATTCATTTCAAGAGGCTTGGAATATAAAAGCAGGGATGTACTTCTGAAGCTTTATAAAGCATTAGTTAGGCCCCATTTAGAATACTGTGAGCAATTTTGGGCCCCACACCTCAGGAAGGACATACTGGCACTGGAGCGGGTCCAGCGGAGATTCACACGGATGATCCCAGGAATGGTAGGCCTGACATACGATGAACGTCTGAGGATCCTGGGATTATATTCATTGGAGTTTAGGAGGTTGAGGGGAGATCTAATAGAAACTTACAAGATAATGAATGGCTTAGATAGGGTGGATGTAGGGAAGTTGTTTCCATTAGCAGGGGAGACTAAGACCCGGGGGCACAGCCTTAGAATAAAAGGGAGTCACTTTAGAACAGAGATGAGGAGAAATTTCTTCAGCCAGAGAGTGGTGGGTCTGTGGAATTCATTGCCACAGAGGGCGGTGGAGGCCGGGACGTTGAGTGTCTTTAAGACAGAAGTTGATAAATTCTTGATTTCTCGAGGAATTAAGGGCTATGGAGAGAGAGCGGGTAAATGGAGTTGAAATCAGCCATGATTGAATGGCGGAGTGGACTCGATGGGCCGAATGGCCTTACTTCCGCTCCTATGTCTTATGGTCTTATGGTCTTATCAAGGGATCAGTGTAAATAATGATATACTGCCGAGGGACCACTGTCACTAATGAAATACTATCCAGCGACCACTGTAAATGATGTTACCTACCCAAGGTCAATGTAAACAATGACATACTACCCAGGGACCACTGTCAATAATGATATGCCAACCTGGAACCATTGTAAATAATGGGATACTACGCAGTGACCACGGTAAATAATGACATACTACCCAGGGACCACTGTAAATAATGATATTCTACCCAGGGACCACTGTAAATATTCATATACTACCCAGGGACCACTGTAAATAATAACAAACGGCCCAGGGACCAGTGTAGATAATGATATTCGACCTAGTGTCCACTATAAATAATGATATTCTACCCAGGGACAACTGGAAATAACAATATTCTAATCAGAGAGCACTGCAAATAATGATATGCTACATAGGGACCATTGTAAATAATCATCCACTATCAAGGGACCACTGTAAATAATGAGATACTACCCAAGGACCACTGCAAATAATGATATTCTACCCAGGGACCACTGTAAATAATGATATTCTACCCAGAGATCATTGTAGATACGGATATACTACCCAGAGACCACTGTAAATAATGTTATACCATTCAGTGACAACTCTAAATAAAGATACACTACCGAGGGAACACTGTAATTAAAGATACACCATCCAGAGTCCACTGTAAATAATGAGATACTACCCAGGGACCACTGTAAAGAATGATATGCTACCCAGGGACCATTGTAGATACTGATATACTATCCAGGAACCACTGTAAATAATGATGTACTACCCAGGGACCATTGTAGATACGGATACACTACCAAGGGACCACAGTAAATAATGAGATAATACCCAGGGACCTCTGTAAATAATGATATATTACCCAGGGACCATTGTAGATCCTGATACTCTACCCAGGGACCACTCTATATAATGATATACTACCCAGGGACCACTGTAAATAATGATATTCTCCCCAAACCACAGTAAATAATGAGATAATCCCAGGGGACCATTGTAGATACTGATATACCACTCAGGGACCTTTGGAAATAATGATATTCCACCCAGCGACCACTGCAAATAATGAGATAATACCAAGGGCCCATTGTAGATAAGAATATACTGCCCAGAGAACACTGTAAATAATGAGATACTCCCCAGTGACCACTGTAAGTAATGAGATAATACCCAGGGACCATTGTAGATACTGATATACCACAGGGACCACTGTAAATAATGAGATACTACCCTGGGACCACAGTAAATAATAATATACTACCCAGGGCCCACAGAAAATAATGAGATAATACCCGCGGACCATTGTAGATACTGATATACCACTCAGGGACCACTGTATATAATGATATAGAACATAGAACATAGAAAATACAGCACAGAACAGGCCCTTCGGCCCACGATGTTGTGCCGAACCTTTGTCCTAGGTTAATCATAGATTATCATTGAATTTACAGTGCAGAAGGAGGCCATTCGGCACTTTGAGTCTGCACCAGCTCTTGGAAAGAGCACCCTACCCAAACTCAACACCTCCACCCAACACCAAGGGCAATTTGGACATTAAGGGCAATTTATCATTGGCCAATTCACCTAACCCGCACACCTTTGGACTGTGGGAGGAAACCGGAGCACCCGGAGGAAACCCACGCAGACACGGGGAGGACGTGCAGACTCCGCACAGACAATGACCCAAGCCGGAATCGAACCTGGGACCATGGAGCTGTGAAGCAATTGTGCTATCCACAATGCTACCTTGCTGCCCTTAAGAACAAATAAATCTACACTATATCATTTTCCCGTAATCCATGTACCTATCCAATAGCTGCTTGAAGGTCCCTAATGTTTCCGACTCAACTACTTCCACAGGCAGTGCATTCCATGCCCCCACTACTCTCTGGGTAAAGAACCTACCTCTGATATCCCTCCTATATCTTCCACCTTTCACCTTAAATTTATGTCCCCTTGTAATGGTGTGTTCCACTCGGGGAAACAGTCTCTGACTGTCTACTCTATCTATTCCCCTGATCATCTTATAAACCTATATCAAGTCGCCCCTCATCCTTCTTCGCTCTAATGAGAAAAGGCCTAGCACCCTCAACCTTTCCTCGTAAGACCTAATCTCCATTCCAGGCAACATCCTGGTAAATGTTCTTTGCACCTTTTCCAGAGCTTCCACGTCCTTCCTAAAATGAGGCGACCAGAACTGTACACAGTACTCCAAATGTGGCCTTACCAAAGTTTTGTACAGCTGCATCATCACCTCACGGCTCTTAAATTCAATCCCTCTGTTAATGAACGCGAGCACACCATATACTACCCAGAGACCACTGTAACTAATGATATACTACCGAGCACCAATGTAAATAATGATATTCTCCTCAGGGACCATAGTAAATAATGAGATAATACCCAGGGACCATTGTAGATACTGATACACCACACAGGGACCATTGTAAATAATGAGATACTACCCAGGGACCACAGTAAATAATGATATTCTACCCAGGGACCTCAGTAAATAATGAGATAATACCCAGGGGCCATTGTAGATACGGATATACTACCCAGGGTTCACTGTAAATCATGATATTCTGCCCGGGGACCACTGTAAATGATGAGATAATACCCAGGGACCATTGTAGATACTGATATAGCACTCAGGGACCATTGTAAATAATGAGATACTACCCAAGGACCACTGCAAATAATGATATTCTACCCAGGGACCACTGTAAATAATGATATTCTACCCAGAGATCATTGTAGATACGGATATACTACCCAGAGACCACTGTAAATAATGATATTCTCCCCAGGGACCACAGTAAATAATGAGATACTACCTTGGGACCACAGTAAATAATGATATACTGCCCAGGGACCACTGTGCTTAATGATATATTGCCCAGTGACCACTGTAAATAATGATATACTGCCCATGGACCACTGTGAATAAAGATGTACTGCACAGTGCACACTATAATTGATGACATACTGTCCAGGGTCCACTGTAAATCATGATATACTACCCTGGGACCACTGTAAATAACGAATTACTACGCAGGGACCACTGTAGAAAATGATATACTACCCAGGGACCACAGTAAATAAAGATATACAATCCAGGGACAACTGTAAATAATGATATCCTACCCAGGGACAACTGTAAATAATGATATACTGCTCAGGGACCACTGTAAATAATGAAATACTACCAGGGGCCCACTGTAAATAATGATTTACAACGCAGGGACGACTGTAAATTGGACATGATACCCAGGGTCCACTGTAAGTAATGATATACTCCCCAGGGAACACTATAAATAAAGATAAACTGCCCACGGTCCACTGAAAATAATGATATACTGCCCTGGCGCCACTGTAAATAATGAAATACTATCCAGTGACCACTGTAAATGATGATAACTACCCACAGCCAATGTAAATAATAGGATACTACATATCGACCAGTCTAAATAATGATATAATACACAGGGACCACTGTAAATATTGAGACTTTACCCAGGGACCAATGTAAATAATGATATATTACCCAGGGACCACTGTAAATAATGATATTCTACACAGGGGCCACTGTACATATTGATATACTACCCAGAAACACTGTAAATAATGATATTCTACCCAGGGACCTCTGTAAATAATGATATTCTACCCAGGGACCACAGTAAATAATGATATTCTACCCAGGGACCACTGTAAATATTGATATACAACCCAGGGACCACTGTACATAATGAAATACTACACAGGGACCACTGTAAATAATGATATTCTACCCAGGGTCCACTGTAAATAATGATATTCCACCCAGGGACTACTGTAGATAACGGTATACGACCCAGTGACCACTGTAAATAATGATATACTTTCCACGGTCCAACGTAAATAATGATATACACCCAGGGACCACTGTAAATATTCATATACTACACAAGGACCACTGTAAATAATAACAAACGGCCCAGGGACCAGTGTAGATAATGATATTCGACCTAGAATCCACTATAAATAATGATATTCTACCCAGGGACCACTGCAAATAATGATATTCTACCCAGGGACAACTATAAATAATGATATACTACATCGGGACCATTGGAAATAATCATCCACTATCAAGGGACCACTGTAAATAATGATATACTACGCACGGCCTCTGTAAATAATGATATACTACCCTGGGACCACTGTAAATAATCATATTCTTCACAGGGACCACAATAAATAATTATATACTACACTGGGAGCACTGTAAATAATGATATACCATCCAGTGACAAATCTAAATAAAAATATACTACCGAGGGACCACTGTAATTAAAGATACAACATCCAGAATCCATTGTAAATAATGAGATACTACCCAGGGATCACGCTAAATAATGATATACTACCCTGGGACCACTGTAAATAATCATATTCTTCAGAGGGACCACAATAAATAATGATAAACTACCCAGTGACCAGTATAAATAATGATATACTACCCAGTGACCAGTGTAAATAATGATATACTACGCAGGGACAATTGTAGTTACTGATATATTACCCAGGGTTCACGGTAAATAATGATATACCACCCTGGGACCACTGTAAATAATGTCATACCATCCAGTGACAACTCTAAATAAAGACACACTACCGAGGGAACACTGTAATTAAAGAAACACCATCCAGAGTCCACTGTAAATAATGAGATACTACCCAGGGATCACGGTAAATAATGATATTCTACCCAAGGACCATTGTAGATACTGATACACTATCCTGGAACCACTGTAAATAATGATGTACTCCCCAGGGACCATTGTAGATACTGATATACTATCCAGGGACCACTGTAAATAATGATATACTACCCAGGGACCACTGTAAATAATGTCATACCATCCAGTGACAACTCTAAATAAAGACACACTACCGAGGGAACACTGTAATTAAAGAAACACCATCCAGAGTCCACTGTAAATAATGAGATACTACCCAGGGATCACGGTAAATAATGATATTCTACCCAAGGACCATTGTAGATACTGATATACTATCCTGGAACCACTGTAAATAATGATGTCCTCCCCAGGGACCATTGTAGATACTGATATACTATCCAGGGACCACTGTAAATAATGATATACTACCCAGGGACCACAGTAAATAATGAGATAATACCCAGGGACCACTGTAAATAATGATACATTACCCAGGGATCATTGTAGTTCCCGATACTCTCCCAGGGACCACTCTAAATAGTGATATACTACCCAGGGACCACTGTAAATAATGATATTCTCCCCAAACCACAGTAAATAATGAGATAATCCCCAGGGACCATTGTAGATACTGATATACCACTCAGGGACCATTGGAAATAATGATATTCCACCCAGCGACCACTGCAAATAATGGGATAATACCCAGGTTCCATTGTAGATAAGTATATAATACCCAGAGACCACTGTAAATAATGAGATACTACCCAGGGGCCATTGTAGATACTGATATACCACTCAGGGACCACTGTAAATAATGAGATAATACCCAAGGACCACTGTAAATAATGAGATAATACCCAGGGACCACTGTAAATAATGATATTCTACACCGGGACCACTGTAAATAATGATATACTGCACAGAGACCACAGAAAATAATGATATACTGCCCAGGGACCACTGTAAATAATGATATTCTACCCAGGGTCAAATGCAAATAATAATTTACTACCCAGGCACAACTGTAAATAATGACATTCTGACCAGGGACCACTGTAAATGCTGATATTCTACCAGAAACTACAGTGAATAATGATTTACTACCCAGGTACCACTGCAGAAAATAATAGACTACCGATGGACAACTATTAATAATGGTGAAGTGTCCATGGAACGCTGTAACTAATGATATTCTACCAAGGAACCACTGTAAATAATGATATACTACCCAAGGACCACTGTAAACAATGATATTCTACCCAATGACCACTGTAAATAATGATATACTACCTAGGGACCACTGTAAATAATGATATCTACACAGGGACCACTGTAAATAATGACAGGCTGCCCAGGGACCACTGTAAATAATTATATACTCACCAGGGACTACTATAAATAATGTTATGCTACTCAGGGACCACTGTAAATAAAGAAATACTGCCCAGGGACCACTGTAAATAAAGACTTACTGCCCAGGGTCCCCTGTAAATGATGATATACGCCCCAGGCACTACTGTAAATGATGATATACACCCCAGGGACCACTGTAAATGATGATATACTACCCAAGGACCACTGTAAATAATAAAAAACGGCCCAGGGACCAGTGTAGATAATGATATTCGACCTAGGGACCACTGTAAATAATGATATTCTACCCAGGGACCACTGCAAATAATAATATTCTAATCAGAGATCACTGCAAATAATGATCTACTACATAGGGACCATTGTAAATAATCATCCACTATCAAGGGACCACTGTAAATAATGATATACTGCCGAGGGACCACTGTCACTAATGAAATACTATCCAGTGAACACTGTAAATGATGTTACCTACCCAAGGTCAATGTAAACAATGACATACTACCCAGGGACCACTATCAATAATGATATGCCACCCTGGAACCATTGAAAATAGTGGGATACTACCCAGTGACCACGGTAAATAATGACATATTACCCAGGGACGACTGTAAATAATGACATACTACCCTGGGACCACTGTAAATAATGATATACTATCCAGGGACCACTGTAAATAATGAAATATTTCCAGAGACCACTGAAAATAATGATATACCACCCATGGACTACTGTCAATAATGAAATACTATCCCGAGTCCACTGTAAATTAAGAGGTACGGCACAGGGCACACTATAAATGATGACATAATGTCCAGAGACCACTGCAAATAATTATATATCACCAAGGGACAACTGTAAATAATGATATGCAATCCAGGGACCACTATAAATAATGATATACCGTCCAGAGACTACTGCAAATAATTATATATCACCAAGGGACAGCTGTAAATAATGATATGCAATCCAGGGACCACTGTAAAGGATGATATACTACCCAGTGACCTGTGTAAATAATGACATACCACCCAGGGACCACTGTAAATAACGATATACTTCCCAGGAACGCGGTCAATGATGATATACTACCCAGAGCCCACTGTGATTAATGATATATTACCCAGGGACCCCTGTAAATAATGATATATTGCCCAGTGACCACTGTAAATAATGATATACTGCCCATGGACCACTGTGAATAAAGATGCACTCAACAGTACACACTATAATTGATGACATACTGTCCAGGGTCCACTGTCAATCATGATATACCACCCTGGGACCACTGTAAATAACGATATACTATGCAGGGACTACTGGAGAAAATAATATACTACACAGGGACCACAGTAAATAAAGACATACTATCCAGGGACAACTGTAAATAATGATATCCTACCCAGGGACAACTGTAAATAATGATATACTGCTCAGGGACCACTGTAATTAATGAAATACTACCAGGTGCCCACTGTAAATAATTATATACTACCCTGGGAGCACTGTAAATAATGATATACTATCCAGTGACAAATCTAAATAAAAATATACCACCCAGGGACCACTGTAATTAAAGATGCAACATCCAGAATCCATTGTAAATCATGAGATACTACCCAGGGATCACGCTAAATAATGATATACTACCCTGGGACCACTGTAAATAATCATATTCTTCACAGGGACCACAATACATAATGACATACTACCCAGTGACCAGTATAAATAATGATATACTACCCAGCGACCAGTGTAAATAATGATATACTACCCAGGGACCATTGTAGTTACTGATATACTACCCAGGGTTCACGGTAAATAATGATATACCACCCTGGGACCACTGTAAATAATGTTATACCATTCAGTGACAACTCTAAATAAAGATACACTACCGAGGGAACACTGTAATTAAAGGTACACCATCCAGAGTCCACTGTAAATAATGAGATACTACCCAGGGACCACTGTAAATAATGATATACTACCCAGGGACCATTGTAGTTACTGATATACTACCCAGGGTTCACGGTAAATAATGATATACCACCCTGGGACCACTGTAAATAATGTTATACCATTCAGTGACAACTCTAAATAAAGATACACTACCGAGGGAACACTGTAATTAAAGGTACACCATCCAGAGTCCACTGTAAATAATGAGATACTACCCAGGGACCACGGTAAATAATGATATTCTACCCAGGGACCATTGTAGATACTGATATACTATCCAGGAACCACTGTAAGTAATGATATTCTACCTAGGGACCACTGTAAATAATTATATACAACCCAGGGACCACAGTAAATAATTAGATACTACCCAGGGACCATTGTAGATACGGATATACTGCCCAGAGACCACTGTAAATAATGATATTCTCCACAGGGAACAGAGTAAGTAAAGAGATAATACCCAGGGAACACAGTAAATAATGATATACTCCCCAGGGACCACAGTAAATAATGGGATAATACCCAGGGGGCATCGTAGGTACTGATTTACCGCTCACGGACCATTGTAAATAATGAGAAACTACCCAGGGACCACAGTAAATAATGATATTCTACCCAGAGATCATTGCAGATACGGATATACTACACAGAGACC
This sequence comes from Scyliorhinus torazame, assembly GCF_047496885.1. Lineage (NCBI taxonomy): Eukaryota > Metazoa > Chordata > Chondrichthyes > Carcharhiniformes > Scyliorhinidae > Scyliorhinus > Scyliorhinus torazame. Next base: position 26,177 of record NW_027308424.1, read on the forward strand.
ACTGTAAATAATGATATTCTCCCCAGGGACCAAATAAAATAATGAGATAATCCCCAGGGACCATTGTAGATACTGATATACCTCTCAGGGACCATTGGAAATAATGATATTCTACCCAGCGACCACTGCAAATAATGATATACTACCCAGGGACCTCGGTAAATAATGAGATAATACCCAGGGACCATTGTAGATACTGATATACCACTAATGGACCATTGTAAATAATGACATACTACCCTGGGACCACACTAAATAATGATATACTACCCAGGAAACACAGTAAATAATGGGATAATACCCAGGGGTCATTCTAGATACTGATATACCGCTCACGGACCATTGTAAATAATGAGATACTACCCAGGGACCACAGTAAATAATAATATTCTACCCAGAGATCATTGTAGATACGGATATACTACACAGAGACCACTGTAAATAATGATATTCTCCCCAGGGACCACAGTAAATAATGAGATAACACCCAGGGACAATTGCAGATACTGATATACCATCAGGGACCATTGTAAATAATGATATACTTCCCAGAGACCACTGTAAATAATGATATTCTCCCCAGGGACCTCAGTTAGGAATGGGATAATACCCCGGGACCATTGTAGATACTGATATACCACTCATGGACCATTGTAAATAATGACATACTACCCAGGGACCACTGTAAGTAATGACAAACTGCACAGGGACCACTGGAAATAATGATATTCTACCCAGGGACCACAGTAAATAATGAGATAATACCCAGGGACCATTGTAGATACTGATATACCACTCTGTGACCACTGTATATAATGAGATACAACCCAAGGACCACTGTAAATAATGATATTCTACCCAGGGACCACTGTAAATAATGATATACTACACAGGAACCACTGTAAATAATGATATTCTCCCCAGGGACCACAGTAAATAATGAGATAATACCCAGGGACCACTGTAAATAATGATATTCTCCCCAGGGACCACAGTAAATAATGAGATAATACCCAGGGACCATTGTAGATACTGATATACCCCTCAGGGACCATTGTAAATAATGAGATAATACCCCGGGACCATTATAGATATTGATATACCGCTCAGGGACCATTGTAAATAATAATACACTACCCAGGGATCATTGTACATACGGATATACTACCCAGAGACCACTGTAAATAATGATATTCTCCCCAGGGACCACAGTAAATAATGAGATAATACCCAGGGACCACTGTAAATAATGATATTCTACCCAGGGACCACAGTAAATAATGATATACTATCAAGGACCACTCGAATTAATGATATACTACCCAGGCAAAACTGTAAATTACGATATACTACCCAGGCACCAATGTAAATGACGATATACTACCCGGGGACCATTGTAGATATGGATATACTGCCCAGGGGCCACTGTAAATAATGACATACGACCCAGTGAGCACAGTAAATAATGATATTCTACCCAGTGACCACCGTAAATAATGATATTCGACCCAGGGACCACTGTAAATAATGAAAGTCTACACTGAGACCATTGTAAATAATGATATTCTACCCAGTGGCCACTGTAAATAATGATGTTCTACCCAGGGACCACAGTAAATAATGACATTGTACCCAGGGACCACTGTACATAATGATATACTCCCCAGGGACCACCGTAAATAATGATATTCTACACAGGAACCACTGTAAATAATGATATTCTACACAGTGACCACAGTAAATAATGATATACTATCCATTGACCACTGTAAATAATGATATACTACCCAGAGACCACTGTAAATAATGATATCCTACCCATGGACCACTGTGAATATTGATATATTGCCCAGCGACCACTTTAAATAATGCTATACAATGCAGGGAGCACTGTAAATGATGATATCCTGCCCAGAGACCACTGTAAATAATGATATACCAAACAGGGACCAATTTATATGATGATATACTACACAGCGCACACTATAAATGGTGACGTACTGCCCAGGGACAACTGTAAATAATGATATACTACCCAGGGACCACAGTAAATAATGATATACTACCTAGGGACCACTCGAATTAATGATATACTACCCAGGCAAAACTGTAAATTACGATATACTACCCAGGCACCACTGTAAATGACGATATACTACCCGGGGAACATTGTAGATATGGATATACTACCCAGGCACCACTGTAAATGACGATATACTACCCGGGGACCATTGTAGATATGGATATACTGCCCAGGGGCCACTGTAAATAATGAATACGACCCAGGGACCATTTTAAATAATGATATTCTAATCTGCGACCACTGAAAAAAATGATTTTCTGCCCAGGGACCACTGCAAACAATGATATTCCACCCTGGGACAACTATAAATTATGATATACCGTCCAGAGACCACCGCAAATAATGATATATAACCAATGGACAACTGTAAATACTGATATACAATCCAGGGACCACTGTAAATAAGAATATAATACCCAGTGACCACTGTAAATAATTATATTCCACACAGGGACCACTGTAAATAATGATGTTTTCCCAGGGACCACTGTAAATAATGATATACTGCCCAGGGACCACTGTAAATAATGATGTTTTACCCAGGGACCATTAAAAATAATGATATTCTGCACAGGGACCACTGTAAATAATGATAAACTACCCTGCGACCAGTGTAAATAATTATATATTATCCAGTGACATCTGTAAATAAATATATACTACCCAGGGATCACTGAAAATAATGATAGACTATACAGGGACCACTGTAAAGGATGATATACTAACGACATCACTGTAAATAATGACATTCGAACCAGGGACCACTGCACATAATGAAAAACTACCCAGGGGCTTCTGTGATTAATGATATATTTCCCAGAGACCACTGTAAATAATGATATACTACACCATGGACCACTGTAAATAATGATATACTACACCATGGACCACTGTCAATAATTATATACTACGCAGGGACCACTGTGATTAATGATATATTTCCCATGGACCACTGTAAATAATGATATACTACCCAGGGACCACTGTGAATCCTGATATATTGCCCAGGGACACTGAAAGTAATGAAATACTATCCACGAACCATTGTAAATAAAGATGTATTAACCAGGGCACACTATAATTGATGACATACTGTCCAGCGACAACTGTACATTGGATTGGATTGGATTGGATTTGTTTATTGTCACGTGTACCGAGGTACAGTGAAAAGTATTTTACTGCGAGCAGCTCAACAGATCATTAAGTACATGAGAAGAAAAGGGAATAAAAGAAAATACATAATAGGGCAACACAACATATACAATGTAACTACATAAGCACTGGCATCGGATGAAGCATACAGGGTGTCGTGTTAATGAGGTCAGTCCATAAGAGGGTCATTTAGGAGTCTGGTGACAGTGTGGAAGAAGTTGTTTTTGAGTCTGTTCGTGCGTGTTCTCAGACTTCTGTATCTCCTGCCTGATGGAAGATGTTGGAAGAGTGGGTAAGCCGGGTGGGAGGGATCTTTGAAAAGTACTGCCTGCCTTCCCCAGGCAGCCGGAGGTGTAGATTGAGTCAATGGATGGGAGGCAGGTTCGTGTGATAGACTGGGCGGTGTTCACGACTCTCTGAGGTTTCTTGCGGTCCTGGGCCGTGCAGTTGCCATACCAGGCTGTGATGCAGCCCGATAGGATGCTTTCTATGGTGCATCTGTAAAAGGTCCTAAGAGTCAATGTGGACATGCCGAATTTCCTTAGTTTCCTGAGGAAGTATAGGCGCTGTTGTGCTTTCTTGGTGGTAGCGTCGACGTGGGTGGACCAGGACAGATTTTTGGAGATGTGCACCCCTAGGAATTTGAAACTGCAAACCATCTCCACCTCGGCCCCGTTGATGCTGACAGGGGTGTGTACAGTACTTTGCTTCCTGAAGTCAATTACCAGCTCTTTAGTTTTGCTGGCATTGAGGGAGAGATTGTTGTCGCTACACCACTCCACTAGGTTCTCTATCTCCCGCCTGTATTCGGACTCATCGTTATTCGAGATCCGGCCCACAATGGTCGTATCGTCAGCAAACTTGTAGATGGAGTTGGAATCAAGTTTTGCCACGCAGTCGTGTGTGTACAGGGAGTAGAGTAGGGGGCTAAGTACGCGGCCTTGCGGGGCGCCGGTGTTGAGGACTATTGTGGAGGAGGTGTTGTTGTTCATTCTTATTGATTGTGGTCTGTTGGTCAGAAAATCGAGGATCCAGTTGCAGAGTGGGGAGCCAAGTCCTAGGTTTTGGAGCTTTGAAATGAGCTTGGCTGGGATTATGGTGTTGAAGGCGGAGCTGTAGTCAATAAATAGGAGTCTCATGTAGGAGTCCTTGTTTTCGAGATGCTCTAGGGATGAGTGTAGGGCCAGGGAAATGGTGTCTGATGTGGACCGGTTGCAGCGGTATGGGAATTGCAGTGGATCAAGGCGTTCTGGGAGTATGGGGGTGATGCGCTTCATGCTCAACCTCTCGAAGCACTTCATTACGACTGAAGTCAGGGCCACTGGTCGGTAGTCATTGAGGCACGTTGCCTGGTTCTTCTTTGGTACCGGTATGATGGTGGTCTTCTTGAAGCAGGTGGGGACCTCGGAGTGGAGTAGGGACAGGTTAAAGATGTCAGTGAATACCTCTGCCAGTTGGTCCGCGCAGGCTCTGAGTGCACGACCAGGGATCCCGTCTGCGCCCGTCGCCTTCCGAGGGTTCACTTTCAGGAAGGCCAATCTGACTTCGGAAGCTGTGATGGTGGGTATGAGTGAATTATGGGCTGCTGGGGCACTCGCCAGCAGATTGGTGGTTACCTGTTCGGACCGAGCATAGAATGCATTGAGTTCATCGGGGAGCGGTGCGCTGCTGCCAGAGATACTGTTCAGCTTTGTTTTGTAGCCCGTTATGTTGTTTAGTCCTTGCCACAACCGCCGAGAGTCTGTCTGTGACGCTAGCTTGGTTTGATATTTTCTCTTGGCATTCCGGATATACTGCTCAGGGACTACTGTCAATACTGATATACTGCCCAGGGACCACTGTAAATAATGATATACAACCCAGGGATCGCTATAAATAATGATATCCTACCCAGGGTCCACTGTAAATAATGATATACACCCCAGGGACCACTGTAAATAATGAGATAATACCCAGGGACCAGTGTAAATAATGATATACTCCCCAGGGACCACTGTAAATAATGAGATAATACCCAGGGACCACTGTAAATAATGAGATACTACCCAGGGACCAGTGTAAATAATGATATACTGCACAGGAATAACTGTGCGTAACGAAATACTACCCAAGGACGCCTCTAAGTAATGATTTGCCACCCTGGAACCACTGTACTCCCCAGGGACCACTGTAAATTATGATATCCTGCCCAGGGACCTTTGTAACTAATGATATACTCCACTGGGACCACTGTGAATAATGATATACTCCCCAGGGACCACTGTAAATAATGAAATACTACCCAGGGCCCACTGCAAATAATGATATCCTACCCAGGGTCCACTGTAAATAATGATATACTCCCCAGGGACCACTGTAAATAATGTGATACTACCCAGGGACCTGTGTAAATAATTATATACTGCACAGGGATAACTGTGCGTAACGAAATACTACCCAAGGACGCCTGTAAGTAATGATATGCCACCCTGGAACCACTGTAAAAAATGCTATACTACCCTGGGACCACTGTAACTAATGATATGCTACTCAGGGACTACTGTTAGAAATGCTATACTACCCAGGGACCACTGCAAATAATGAGATACTACCCAGGGACCACTGTAAATAATGATAGTCTACCCAGGGACTACTGTCAAAAATGCTATACTACCCTGGAATCACTGTAAATTACGATATTCTACCCAGGGACCACTGTAAATAATGATATTCTACCCAGGGACCACTGTAAATAAAATACATTGCACAGAGACCACTGTAAATAATGATGTACTACCCAGGGACCACTGCAAATAATGATACGTTGCCCAGAAACCACTGTCGATAATGATATACTATCCAGGGACCACTGTAAATAATGACATTCTACACAGGAACCACTGTAAATAATGAATTACTATCCAGTGACCACTGTAAATGATGATACCTACCCAAAGCCACTGTAAATAACGGTATTCTATCCAGGGACGACTGTAAATAATGATTTACTAACCAGGGACCTCTGTATATAATGTTATTCTACCCAGGGACCACTGTAAATAATGAGTTACTATCCAGTGACGACTGTAAATGATGATACCTACCCAAGGCCACTGTAAATAATGGTATACTATCCAGGGACCACTGTAAATAATGAATTACTATCCAGGGCCCACTGCAAATAATGATATCCTACCCAGGGACCACTGTGCATAATGATATACTACACAGGGACCACTGTAAATAACGATATGCTTCCCAGGGACCACTGTAAATAATGAGATACTACTCAGGGATCCGTGGAGAAAATGATATACGACCAAAGGACCACTGCAAATGATAATAATCTACCCTGGGATTACTGTAAATAATGATACACTATCCAGGGACCACTGTAAATAATGATAATCAACCCAGTGACCACTGTAAGTAATGACAAACTACCCAGGGACTACTGTAAATAATTATATACTGCCCAGGGACCACTGTATATAATGATATACTGTCCAGGGACCACTGTCACTAATGATATACTGCCCAGGGACCATTGTAAATAATGATATACAACCCAGGGACCACTGGAAATAATGATATACTACCGAGGGTTACTGTATATAATGATATACTCCCCAGGGACCACTGTAAATTATGATATCCTGCCCAGGGACCTTTGTAAATAATGATATACTACACTGGGACCACTGTAAATAATGATATACTCCCCAGGGACCACTGTAAATAATGAAATACTACCCAGGGCCCACTGCAAATAATGATATCCTACCCAGGGTCCACTGTAAATAATGATATCCTCCCCAGGGACCACTGTAAATAATGAGATACTACCCAGGCACCAGTGTAAATAATTATGTACTGCATAGGGATAACTGTGCGTGACGAAATACTACCCAAGGACGCCTGTAAGTAATGATGTGCCACCCTGGAACCACTGTAAACAATGCTATACTACCCTGGGACCACTGTAACTAATGATATGCTACCCAGGGACCACTGTTAGAAATGCTATACTACCCAGGGACCACTGCAAATAATGAGATACTACCCAGGGACCACTGTAAATAATGATAGTCTACCCAGGGACTAGTGTAGAAAATGCTATACTACCCTGGAATCACTGTACATTACGATATTCTACCCAGGGACCACTGTAAAGAATGATATTCTACCCAGGGACCACTGTAAATAAAATACATTGCACAGAGACCACTGTAAATAATGATATACTACCCAGGGACCACTGTAAATAATAATACGTTGCCCAGAAACCACTGTCGATAATGAATACTATCCAGGGACCACTGTAAATAATGATATACTGCCCAGGAACCGCAGTAAATAATGATATACTGCCCAGGAACCACAGTAAATATGGATATATTACCCAGGAACCACTGTCACTAATGACTGAAGTAAGGCTGAGGCCTTGACAGAAATCTTTGGATCCTCGCTGTCTTCAGGGGATGTCCCGGAGGACTGGAGAATAGCCAATGTTGTTCCTCTGTTTAAGAAGGGTGGCAGGGATAATCCCGGGAACTACAGGCCGGTGAGCCTTACTTCAGTGGTAGGGAAATTACTGGAGAGAATTCTTCGAGACAGGATCTACTCCCATTTGGAAGCAAATGGACGTATTAGTGAGAGGCAGCACGGTTTTGTGAAGGGGAGGTCGTGTCTCACTAACTTGATCGAGTTTTTCGAGGAGGTCACTAAGATGATTGATGCAGGTAGGGCAGTAGATGTTGTCTATATGGACTTCAGTAAGGCCTTTGACAAGGTCCCTCATGGTAGACTAGTACAAAAGGTGAAGTCACACGGGATCAGGGGTGAACTGGCAAGGTGGATACAGAACTGGCTAGGCCATAGAAGGCAGAGGGTAGCAATGGAGGGATGCTTTTCTAATTGGAGGGCTGTGGCCAGTGGTGTTCCACAGGGATCAGTGCTGGGACCTTTGCTCTTTGTAGTATATATAAATGATTTGGAGGAAAATGTAACTGGTCTGATTAGTAAGTTTGCAGACGACACAAAGGTTGGTGGAATTGCGGATAGCGATGAGGACTGTCTGAGGATACAGCAGGATTTAGATTGTCTGGAGACTTGGGCGGAGAGATGGCAGATGGAGTTTAACCTGGACAAATGTGAGGTAATGCATTTTGGAAGGGCTAATGCAGGTAGGGAATATACAGTGAATGGTAGAACCCTCAAGAGTATTGAAAGTCAAAGAGATCTAGGAGTACAGGTCCACAGATCACTGAAAGGGGCTACACAGGTGGAGAAGGTAGTCAAGAAGGCATACGGCATGCTTGCCTTCATTGGCCGGGGCATTGAGTATAAGAATTGGCAAGTCATGTTGCAGCTGTATAGAACCTTAGTTAGGCCACACTTGGAGTATAGTGTTCAATTCTGGTCGCCACACTACCAGAAGGATGTGGAGGCTTTAGAGAGGGTGCAGAAGAGATTTACCAGAATGTTGCCTGGTATGGAGGGCATAAGCTATGAGGAGCGATTGAATAAACTCGGTTTGTTCTCACTGGAACGAAGGAGGTTGAGGGGCGACCTGATAGAGGTATACAAAATTATGAGGGGCATAGACAGAGTGGATAGTCAGAGGCTTTTCCCCAGGGTAGAGGGGTAAATTACTAGGGGGCATAGGTTTAAGGTGAGAGGGGCAAAGTTTAGAGTAGATGTACGAGGCAAGTTTTTTACGCAGAGGGTAGTGGGTGCCTGGAACTCACTACCGGAGGAGGTAGTGGAGGCAGGGACGATAGGGACATTTAAGGGGCATCTTGACAAATATATGAATAGGATGGGAATAGAAGGATACGGACCCAGGAAGTGTAGAAGATTGTAGTTTAGTCGGGCAGTATGGTCGGCACGGGCTTGGAGGGCCGAAGGGCCTGTTCCTGTGCTGTACATTTCTTTGTTCTTTGTTCTTTGAAATACCAGCCAGTCACCACTGTAAATAATGATACCTACACAAGGCCACAATATATAATGGTATACAACCCAGTTACCAGTGTAAATAATGATATACTACACAGGGACCACAGTACATAATGATAAACTACGCAGGGACAACTGTAAATAATGATTTACCACCCAGGTACCGCTGAATATAATGATATTCTATCCAGGGAACACTGTAAATAATGACATTCTAACCAGGGAGCACTGTAAATAATGATATACTATCCAGGGACCACTGTAAATAATGATATTCTAACCAGGGACCACTGCAAATAATGATATTCTACCCAGGGACCACTGTAAATAATGAATTACCAACCAGGGACCTCTGTATATAATGTTATTCTACCCAGGGACCACTGTAAATAATGAATTACTATCCAGTGACCACTGTAAATGATGATACCTACCCAAGGCCACTGTAAATAATGGTATACTATCCAGGGACGACTGTAATTAATGATTTGCTAACAAGGGACCTCTGTATATAATGTTATTCCACCCAGGGACCACTGTGCACAATGATATACTACACAGGGACCACTGTAAATAACGATATGCTTCCTAGGGACCACTGTAAATCATGAGATACTACTCAGGGACCCGTGGAGAAAATGCTATTCTACCAAAGGACCACTGCAAATGATAATAATCTACCCCGGGATTACTGTAAATAATGATACACTATCCAGGGACCACTGTAAATAATGATATACTGCCCAGGGTCCACTGTAACTAATGAAATACTGTCCAGAGACCACTGTATATAATGATATACTACCCACTGTATATAATGATATACTACCACTGTAAATTATTCCCTGGAAAAACTGTAAGAAATGGGGGGAGTTTCTAGAATACGCAAGTCGATTCTACAATGAGGGGGCAGTTGGGAGGCCTGGCCCTGCCGAATCTTCTGTTGTATCACTGGGCAGCCAGCGGGGAGAGGGTGAAGGGATGTCTAAGGGAGCTGGTGGTGGACTAGGTCTGACTGGAGGATGCCTCCTGCGCGAATAACTCTCCCTGCGCGCTGGCTACCAGACTACTCCCGTCCAGCCCACACATACACACTCCAGGCCACTCCCGGCCAGTCTACACACACACTCCAGGCTACTCCCGGCCAGCCCACACACACACTCCAGGCCACTGCCGGCCAGCCCACACACACACTCCAGGCCACTCCCGGCCAGCCCACACACACACTCCAGGCCACTCCCGGCCAGCCCACACACACACACTCCAGGCCACTCCCGGCCAGCCCACACACACACACCAGGCCACTCCCAGCCAGCCTACACACACACACTCCAGGCCACTCCCGGCCAGCCCACACACACACACTCCAGGCCACTCCCGGCCAGCCCACACACACACACTCCAGGCCACTCTCAGCCAGCCCACACACACACACTCCAGGCCACTCCCGGCCAGCCCACACACACTCCAGGCCACTCCCGGCCAGCCCACACACACACACTCCAGGCCACTCCCGGCCAGCCAGAACACACACTCCAGGCCACTCTCAGCCAGCCCACACACACACACTCCAGGCCACTCCCGGCCAGCCCACACACACACACTCCAGGCCACTCCCGGCCAGCCCACACACACTCCAGGCCACTCCCGGCCAGCCCACACACACACTCCAGGCCACTCCCAGCCAGCCCACACACACACTCCAGCCACTCCCGGCCAGCCCACACACACACTCCAGGCCACTCTCAGCCAGCCCACACACACACACTCCAGCCACTCCCGGCCAGCCCACACACACTCCACCTTTTATCAGGTTGAACTGTTTGATGTTACTTTTTGTTCCTTTTTATTCAATGTGTTTTGTGTTTTTTTGTGTGTGGCCTGCACGTACTTTTTTGGTGCGTGCAGGGTTAAAGTAGCGCCCGCCACTAATCGGCGTGGCGCTGGTACCATGTCGTGAAACTTAGCAAACAGAACAGAAATAACTAAGGGATAAGAAACAAATGTGGGGGGTGCCCCAAAACAGCGGGTGGAGCACGGCCCAAACAGAACAGAAAAGGCAACAAAACCTTATCAAATTCCCCGTCAAATCAAAGTGCGAAGATCGGGACCAATAAGGCAGCCCAATCCCTGCGGTGCCCACCGCGCACGGAACAAGTCACGTGTGCCCGTGGGCAGCGCCTGCCCCCGCTCCAGGGACCCCCGGCCGCCACCCAGGCCGCGGGAGAGGGGCAGACTGCCGGGCCGGACGGCCCCCTCAGTCGCCCGCTGCCTGGACCTAGAAATGGGAAGTTTGGCCTGGCCCAGGGGCAGGTTCACGGGGAGACCCTCCGCCTTCCCCGCCCCCCGCCGCACCGGGTGTCCGTCGATCAGGAGCGTGGGGCTGAAGTGCAAAGGAAACCTCAAAAACAACGTGGTCGAGAAATCAAAGCGGGAGAGCAGCCGAGGGCAGAGAACATGGACAAGCTCCACGGCACCCACAGCCCGGCCTTCTGCCACCCAGCCCTTCCCACGGCATCCACAGCCCGGCGCTCCGCCACCCAGCCCTTCCCACGGCATCGACAGCCCGGCCCTCCGCCACCCAGCCCTTCCCACGGCATCCACAGCCCTCCGCCACCCAGCCCTTCCCACGGCATCCACAGCCCGGCCCTCCGCCACCCAGCCCTTCCCACGGCATCGACAGCCCGGCCCTCCGCCACCCAGCCCTTCCCACGGCATCCACAGCCCTCCGCCACCCAGCCCTTCCCACGGCACCCACAGCCCGGCCCTCCGCCACCCAGCCTTCCCACGGCACCCACAGCCCGGCCCTCCGCCACCCAGCCCTTCCCACGGCACCCACAGCCCGGCCCTCCGCCACCCAGCCCTTCCCACGGCACCCACAGCCCTCCACCACCCAGCCCTTTCCACGGCATCCACAGCCCTCCACCACCCAGCCATTCCCACGGCATCCATGATCCAGACTTTGAGGAGGTCCTGGTACAAGACGGGCAGCGCTAACAGAGAGTTCCGAAGACCCTGCTGGTCCACAGACAGGAGCTGCACGTCGTAGTTCAGGCTGAGCACCTGGGGGAAGAAATCCGTCGCCAGGGCCCCACCGTGGAGGAGGCTCAGCGTACAGGTAACGCTGCAGAGTCTGAGGGTAGAAAGTGGCAGCCTGGGTGCGGAGGCACACCAGCGCCTGACCGCCCTCCGCCATCGGGAGACTCCAGACCTCCGCAGCGACCCCGTGCAGTCGATTGTCCCAGAGGAACCGAAGCTGGGCTCTCTGGATGGTGGGACAAAGCCAGGGGGAGGAGTCAGTGACCAGCCGGGACCACAGCATGGAGGCGATCAGCTGATTTATGACGAGAACTCGGCCCCTGTGGGACAGCACTCGGAGCCGTCCTGTCCAGCGTCCCAGGCCAGCGGTGACCTTGGTCTCCAACTCCTGCCCGTTCGCCGGCCAGGCTCCCTCTGCCGGGCAAAGATGGACTCCCAGGTACAGGCTGTTGGTCCGACTCCAGCTGAAGGGCCCGAGCTCCTCCGGGAGGGGGTCCACCTGCCACGGACCGACCAGGAGTCCGGAACATTTGGCCCAGTTGATCCGTGCGGAAAACGCGGTGGAGTAGACAGCTTGGCTCTCTCGCATCCTCCGCAGGTCCCCGGGGTCAGTGACCATGAGGATCACGGCATCAGCGTCCGCCGAGAGGACCCCCCCCCGTCCGGCTCCCGCAGAACCAGCCCCGTGAACCTCCTCCGCAGGAGGCACAGGAAAGGCTCCACGCAGAGGGAATAATGTTGGCCGGACAGGGGGCAGCCCTGACGCACTCCTCTCCCAAAGCGAAGGGGCGCCGTCAGGGACCCGTTAACCTTAATCAGACTCTCCGAGGCGGCGGACAGTAACCGGAACCGGGGGACAAAATACCACCCGAACCCGACAGCTCGCAGAGTCCCGAGCAAATCCCCGGGCCCCACCCTGTCGAACGCCTTCTCCTGGTCAAGAGACAGGAAGGCGCTCGACATACCAGTCCTCTGGGTAAAATGAGTAATGTCCCGGGCCAGGTGGATATTGTCATAGATTGTGCGGTCCGGGACTGTGTAGGACTGGTCAGGGTGGATCATGTGGTCCAGCTCGGGGCCAAGGCGTAAACACAGCACCTTGGCGAAGATTTTATAGTCCGTGCTGAGGAGGGAGACCGGTCGCCAGTTCTTAAGTCGGCGGAGATCCCCCTTCTTGGGCAGCAGGGCAATGATGGCCCTGCGCGACGAAAGGGGCATCTCCCCGGTCGCGATACATTCCCCCAGGACCCCCGCATAGTCACTCCCCAGGCCGTCCCAGCACGCCCTGAAGAACTCCACGGTCAGCCCGTCCAGCCCTGGGGATTTGCCCTGTGAGAGGCTGTCCAGGGCACCGGTCAGCTCTTGGAGGTTGATGGCATTATCGAGCTTCCCGGCGCCCTCCGGGCCCACCTGCGGCAGGTCCTCCCACAGAACTCTGCAAGCGTCCTCGCTGGACGGACCCGGAGAGAAGAGGTCGGAGTAAAAATCCCTGATCAGGGTCCTGACCCCCTCCGGATCCGAGATGAGGGACCGGTCGTCGGCCAGCAGCGTAGAAACCTGCCGACGGGCCCCGCGTCCTCTTTCCAGCGAGTAGAAGAAGCGGGAGCCGCGGTCCATGTCCGTTCGGAGACGGATCCGCGACCTCACGTTCGCGCCGCGGGACCCGGCGAGTTGCAGGCCCCGCATTGCGCCCCTCTTCTCTCTGTACACCAGCCCCAGTGCCGGGCCTCATCGGGCTGAGCGAGACGTGACTCCATATCAAGGAGTTCCTCAGCCAGGTTGGCGATCGTGGAGTTCCACCCCGCCGAAGACCCCTTCGTGTACCCCTGACAGAAGGCACGGATCTGGGCCTTGCCCACATCCCACCGTAGCCTCAAGGAGGGGAAGCCACCCCGCTCCCTTCTCCAACCGGCCCAGAAACGGCAGAACAAGTCCAGGAACCGCTCGTCCTCCAGCAGCAGGTTGTTAAAGTGCGAGTACGCGGATCGTGTCTGAGCGCGGGACGGGGCGAGACCCGCCCACACCAGGTGGTGATTCGAGCTCGGCATCTGCTCCATGGAGGCCGTCGGAGCTCTGGGCAAGTATGTCTTGGAAATGTAAAGACGGTCGATTCTGGACGCTCCGAACTGGGGCCGCACAGATGTGCACCCCCGCAATTCAGGATGGAGAGTCCGCCAGACATCCACCAAGTCAAAGGACCTAACCATGTCCATCAACTCCACCACCGCCGCCGGGCCGCGCTGGACTCCGATGCGGTCCTTGTCCTTGAGGGTGCAATTAAAATCCCCTCCGAGAACGATGCACTTGCCCGCCGGGATGGTGCTAAGAAGAGTGGACACCTTTTGGAAGAAAGTCGCCTGCTGCGGTCCGGCCACGGGAGCGGATACATTGACAAAGTGAATCACCGCTGCCCCGAAACGGGCCTTTAGGTGCAGCAGACGGACTGGCACCGGCTCCTTGACCCCCCAAGATCTCCGGCTGAAAATGTGGAGCCAACAAGATAGCCACCCCGCCCGAACGTGGGGCCAGGTGACTCATGAAGACTCCTCCTTGCCCCTCCAGGGTCCCCTGAGCTTCGTCACCCGGATGGCCTGGGTTTCCTGCAGGAAGCACACCCCGTACTTTCCGTCCCGGAGGATAGACAGGAACTGGAACCGGTGGTTTGCGTGGCTGCTGCCGTTGATGTTGAGGCTGGCCATGGTTACCTCCATGTCAGCAGCAATAGTTATCCATCACCTTCAGCGCTCAGAGTGGGTGTACCGCCCCATCCACTCCCTCAGGAGTCCCACAAGGAACTGAGCAGCTTGGTGCTGCTCCTACTGGTCTTGATCGAACTCCCGGGCCTCTCTGACATAGGCCCGGGCGGAGCCAAGAGCAGGCAGAGGGGTGGGAGGACAGGAGGCTGGGCCTGCAGCCCTGGATGGTCCCACTCCCACCTCAGGCAGAGGGGTGGGAGGACAGGAGGCTGGGCCTGCAGCCTGGATGGTCCCAGTCCCACCTCAGGCAGAGGGGTGGGAGGACAGGAGGCTGGGCCTGCAGCCCTGGATGGTCCCAGTCCCACCTCAGGCAGAGGGGTGAGAGGACAGGAGGCCGGGCCTGCAGCCCTGGATGGTCCCAGTCCCACCTCAGGCAGAGGGGTGGGAGGACAGGAGGCCGGGCCTGCAGCCCTGGATGGTCCCAGTCCCACGTCAGGCAGAGGGGTGGGAGGACAGGAGGCTGGGCCTGCAGCCTGGATGGTCCCAGTGCCACCTCAGGCAGAGGGGTGGGAGGACAGGGTCCGCAGTCCCCAATGGTCCCACTCCCACCTCAGGCAGAGGGGTGGGAGGCCAGGAGGCTGCGCCTGCAACCCTGGATGGTCCCACTCCCACCTCAAGCAGAGGGGTGGAAGCACAGGAGGCCGGGCATGCATCCTGGATGGTCCCACTCCCACCTCAGGCAGAGGGGTGGGAGGACAGTAGGCCGGGCCTGCAGCCTGGATGGTCCCAGTCCCACCTCAGGCAGAGGGGTGGGAGGACAGGAGGCCGCGCCTGCAGCCTTTGATGGTCCCAGTGCCACCTCAGGCAGAGGGGTGGGAGGACAGGGTCCGCAGTCCCCAATGGTCCCACTCCCACCTCAGGCAGAGGGGTGGGAGGACAGGAGGCTGGGCCTGCAACCCTGGATGGTCCCACTCCCACCTCAGGCAGAGGGGTGGGAGGACAGGAGGCCGCGCCTGCAGCCTTTGATGGTCCCAGTGCCACCTCAGGCAGAGGGGTGGGAGGACAGGAGGCCGGGCCAGCAGCCCTGGATGGTCCCACTCCCACCTCAGGCAGAGGGGTGGGGGACAGGAGGCTGGGCCTGCAGCCCTGGATGGTCCCACTCCCACCTCAGGCAGAGGGGTGGGAGGACAGGAGGCCGGGCCTGCAGCCTGGATGGTCCCAGTCCCACCTCAGACAGAGGGGTGGGAGGACAGGAGGCCGGGCCTGCAGCCCTGGATGGCCCCACTCCCACCTCAGGCAGAGGGGTGGGAGGACAGGAGGCTGGGCCTGCAGCCCTGGATGGTCACAGTCCCACCTCAGGCAGAGGGATTGGAGGACAGGAGGCCGGGCCTGCAACCCTGGATGGTCCCACTCCCACCTCAGGCACAGGTGTGGGGGACAGGAGGCTGGGCCTGCAGCCCTGGATGGTCCCACTCCCACCTCAGGCAGAGGGGTGGGAGGACAGGAGTCTGGGCCTGCAGCCCTGGATGGTCCCACTCCCACCGCAAGCAGAGGTGTGGGGGACAGGAGGCTGGGCCTGCAGCCCTGGATGGTCCCACTCCCACCTCAGGCAGAGGGGTGGAAGGACAGGAGGCCGGGCCTGCAGCTCTGGATGGACCCAGTCCCACCTCAGGCAGAGGGGTGGGAGGACAGGAGGCCGGGCCTGCAGCTCTGGATGGTCCCAGTCCCACCTCAGGCAGAGGGGTGGGAGAACAGGAGGCCGGGCCTGCAGCTCTGGATGGTCCCAGTCCCACCTCAGGCAGAGCGGTGGGAGGACAGGAGGCCGGGCCTGCAGCACTGGATGGTCCCAGTCCCACCTCAGGAAGAGGGGTTGGAGGACAGGAGGCCGGGCCTGCAGTCCTGGGTGGTCCCAGTCCCACCTCAGGCAGAGGGGTGGGAGGGCAGGAGGTTGGGCCTGCAGTCCTGGATGGTCCCACTGCCACCTCAGGCAGAGGGGTGGGAGGACAGGAGGCCGGGCCTGCAGCCCTGGATGGTCCCACTCCCACCTCAGGCAGAGGGGTGGGGGGACAGGAGACTGGGCCTGCAATCCTGGATGGTCCCACTCCCACCTCAGGCAGAGGGGTGGGAGGACAGGAGGCTGGGCCTGCAGCCCTGGATGGGCCCAATCCCACCTCAGGCATAGGGGTGGGAGGACAGGAGGCCGGGCCTGCAGCTCTGGATGGTCCCAGTCCCACCTCAGGCAGAGGTGGGGAGACAGGAGGCCAGGCCTGCAGCTCTGGATGGTCCCAGTCCCACCTCAGGCAGAGGGGTGGGAGAACAGG
Source organism: Scyliorhinus torazame (assembly GCF_047496885.1). Lineage (NCBI taxonomy): Eukaryota > Metazoa > Chordata > Chondrichthyes > Carcharhiniformes > Scyliorhinidae > Scyliorhinus > Scyliorhinus torazame. Next base: position 43,405 of record NW_027308424.1, read on the forward strand.
AGGCCGGGCCTGCAGCTCTGGATGGTCCCAGTCCCACCTCAGGCAAAGGGGTGGGAGATCAGGAGGCCGAGCCTGCAGCCCTGGATGGTCCCAGTCCCACCTCAGGCAGAGGGGTGGGAGGGCAGGAGGCTGGGCCTGCATCCTGGATGGTCCCACTCCCACCACAGGCAGAGGGGTGGGAGGGCAGGAGGCCGGGCCTGCAGCCCTGGATTGTCCCACTCCCACCTCAGGCAGAGGGGTGGGAGGACAGGAGGCCGGGCCTGCAGTCCTGGGTGGTCACACTCCCACCTGAGGCAGAGGGGTGGGAGGACAGGAGGCCGGGCCTGCAGCCCTGGATGGTCCCACTCCCACCTCAGGCAGAGGGGTGGGAGGACAGGAGGCTGGGCCTGCAGCCCTGGATAGTCCCACTCCCACCTCAGGCAGAGGGGTGGGAGGACAGGAGGCCGGGCCTGCAGTCCTAGGTGGTCACACTCCCACCTCAGGCAGAGGGGTGGGAGGACAGGAGGCCAGGCCTGCAGCCCTGGTTGGTCCCACTCCCACCTCAGTCAGAGGGGTGGAAGGACAGGAGCCTGGGCCTGCAGCCCTGGCTGGTCACAGTCCCACCTCAGGCAGAGGGGTGGGAGGACAGGAGGCTGGGCCTGCAGCCCTGGATGGTCCCACTCCCACCTCAGGCAGAGGGTTCGGAGGACAGGATGATGGGCCTGCAGCCCTGGATGGCCCCAGTCCCACCTCAGGCAGAGGGGTGGGAGGACAGGAGGCTGGGCCTGCAGCCTGGATGGTCCCACTCCCACCTCAGGCAGAGGGGTGGGAGGACAGGAGGCTGGCCTGCAGCCTGGATGGTCACACTCCCACCTCAGGCAGAGGGGTGGGAGGACAGGAGGCCGGGACTGCAGCTCTGGATGGTCCCACTCCCACCTCAGGCAGAGGGTTCGGAGGACAGGATGATGGGCCTGCAGCCCTGGATGGCCCCAGTCCCACCTCAGGCAGAGGGGTGGGAGGACAGGAGGCCCGGCCTGCAGCCCTGGATGGTCCCACTCCCACCTCAGGCAGAGGGGTGGGAGGACAGGAGGCTGGGCCTGCAGCCTGGATGGTCCCACTCCCACCTCAGGCAGAGGGGTGGGAGGACAGGAGGCTGGCCTGCAGCCTGGATGGTCACACTCCCACCTCAGGCATAGGGGTGGGAGGACAGGAGGCCGGGCCTGCAGCTCTGGATGGTCCCACTCCCACCTCAGGCAGAGGGGTGGGAGGACAGGAGGCTGGGCCTGCAGCCCTGGATGGTCACAGTCCCACCTCAGGCAGAGGGGTGGGAGGACAGGAGGCTGGGCCTGCAGCCCTGGATGGTCACACTCCCACCTCAGGCAGAGGGGTGGGAGGACAGGAGGCCGGGCCCTCAGCCCTGGATGGTCCCACGCCGACCTCAGTCAGAGGGGTGGGAGGACAGGATGCTGGGCCTGCAGCCCTGGATGGTCCCAGTCCCACCTCAGGCAGAGGGGTGGGAGGACAGGAGGCCGGGCCTGCAGCCCTGGATGGTCCCACTCCCACCTCAGACAGAGGGGTGGGCGACATGAGGCCGGGCCTGCAGCCCTGGATGGTCCCACTCCCACCTCAGGCAGAGGGGTGGGAGGACAGGAGGCCGGGCCTGCAGCCCTGGATGGTCCCACTCCCATCTCAGGCAGAGGGGTGGGAGGACAGGAGGCCGGGTCTGCAGCCCTGGATGGTCCCACTCCCACCTCAGGCAGAGGGGTGATCAAACCGTGATCTTTATCAATGATGAGAAGGCGGAGACAGTGGAAGTTTAAACTGTACAGATGTTTCACAGCTGGATTCACACAATACAGACAGCAATGTGTCGTAGATTGTGGAAGTGCCACAAATGTTGTCAAATGCAGGACGTGGGGTCCCTCAATGTTTTAATCTTGTTGAGAAACTGTCAGCCCACAGGGACAACATTTCTGTTTAATAGGACTGATGGACAAGTTCAAATAGTTCAGTTTCAAAGTTTAAAATAAGCAGTCATTTTTCTGTGCAGCTTTCGGAATCTGTCAGTGGAATTTACTTCACACAGGCAAGTTTAACAAGTGTATGGGGAACTGATTAGAAGTTTTGATGGAGATATTCCTGCATTATGGAAATGTATGAGATCTATTTAGGGTTGGGAAATGGATTGAGGTTCAAAGGAAGCAGTTGTTTTTTAACTACATCAGACTGAGAGCCTTGAAGATTCACAACTTCCATGTGCTGTGAGAAAGGATTGATTAACCAAGGCCTATTATTCAAATACTTCAGACAAGTGACTAAGCTACAGGAGCATTGAATATACAGACAGAGACAAGCAGACACCTGTAATCGGAGCTTAAACTTCACGTTTAAATGTGAAGGGCTGAAATAAACAAGAGTCCACCCTGGGATTCGGTGCAATTTGAGTTCTGCTTTTCCAAAAAATAAAAATAACTATCTGCAATGAAAAACTTCTTGGACAGGACAGAGGGATTTTGACTCTGTATTTAACCCCAGACAGTATTTGGGTTGTGAGTGTTTGGTGGACAGTGTAGATGAAGCTTTACTCTGAAACACTGGAATTCAGTCTCAGGGCTGATTTAATCAAAATGCTTCAGAATAATAATTGATGTTGTACATCTCGTGTGTGTCTCAGTGACAGCTGTGAAACATGTACAGCACAATCTCATCCTGTTTCTGTGTCTTTCTCTCTCTCGCTGAAATTAGCTGGTCCATTTCCTAAATTACCACCTTTCAAAAGGGCTCCATTGCCTGTGAAGCAGTTTGTGATACCCAAAGGTTATGATAAGTGCTTTAGAAAAGTCTGTCCCCAAGCTGCTGTGAGGATGTTCAGAGTCAGTGTGTGTCTTGGGTCACACAAAGGTCAGATACACCTCTCCAAGTTAAAGATTTGTCTCCATTTGAAAGATGTATTGACCCAGTCTGTCTGAGTTTGAGTTTCTGTTTTTTTGTACACGTGTTTGTGTGTTGGGGGGGGGGGCGTTTGTGTGTGGCATTCTTTACGCGGCACTGGAAGTTACACGGTAGCACAGTGGGTAGCACTGCGGCCTCACAGCTCCAGGGTCCCAGGTTCGAATCCCGGCTTGGGTCACAGTCTGTGCGGAGTCTGCACGTTCTCCCCTTGTCCGCGTGGTTTTCTCCCGGGTGCTCCGGTTTCCCCCCTGACGTCCCGAAGGACGTGCTGTTTGGTGAATTGGACGTTATGTATTCTCCCTCAGTGTACCCGAACAGGCGCCAGAGTTTAGCGACTAGGGACTTTTCTCAGTAACTTCATTGCAGTGTGTGACTGTGTGTGTGACTGTGTGTGTGCGCCTGTGTGTCTGTGTGTGTGCCTGTGTGTCTGTGTGTGTGCCTGTGTGTCTGTGTGTGTGCCTGTGTGTCTGTGTGTGTGCCTGTGTGCCTGTGTGTGTGTGTGTATCTGTGTGTCTCAGTTTGACTTTGTTGAGTACTGATTGAAGATAATGAGATAGAAAGTTTGATAGAAAGTTTGGCAGCATTGTAGGTGTAAACAATAATGACAGAGACAGTGTGAACCCTGAAGAGAGCGCCATACCTGGGCCCACTCCCCTATCCCGTCGCTGTCACCCCACCTAACCTGAACATCTTTAGATACAGTGGGCAATTTTGATTTATCTTGGCCAACCCACCTAACCTGCACGTCTTTGGACGGTGGGAGGAAACCGGAGCACCCGGAGGAAACCCACGCACACACGGGGAGAACGTCCAGACTCCGCACAGACAGTGACCTAAGCCGGGAATCGAACCCGGGACCCTGAAGCTGTGAGGCAGCAGTGCTAACCACTGTTCAGTCCCGGCTCTGGGTCACTGTCCGTGTGGAGTTTGCACATTCTCCCCGTGTTAGCCTCGGTTTCACCCCCACAACCCAAAGATGTGCAGGGCAGGTGGATTGGCCACGCTAAATTGCCCCTGAATTGGAAAAACTGAACTGGGCTCTGAATTTATTGAAAAAATTTTTTTATTGCCGTTTCCACAATTCTGTGCATTGCGGCTAGTTTACATTTATCAGAGAGTGAAAAGGCTTTCTCTTACGTTTCTATCGTTACAAACTGTTGCCGTTCAGTTTGGCGTTTCTGCCCCCCCCCAACCCCCCTTTCCCTAACCCTTCCCCTCTCTCCCCCGCAGACCCTCCGTGATGCCCTCCCTGGCCGACCTGGTATGTGACCCCCTGCTCCTTGTTTACCCCCTTACCCCCCCCTTTCTTTTCTCCCTCCATCGGTTTCAGCCGTGTTCTTTCAGTGGATTGGGGGGGGTTCCCGCCTCCCCATCTCTCTCGGTAGGGGGAGGGGTCCCCCTCTCCATCTCTCTCGGTGGGGGGGGGGGCCTCTCCATCTCTCTCGGTGGGGGGGGGGGGTTCACCCCTCTCCATCTCTCTCGGTGGGATGGGGGTTCCCCCCTCTCCATCCCTCTCGGTGGGGGGTCCCCCTCTCCATCTCTCTCGGTGGGGGGGGGGTTTACCCCTCTCCATCTCTCTCGGTGGGGTGGGTTCCCCTCTCTCCATCCCTCTCGGTGGGGGGTTCCCCCCTCTCCATCCCTCTCGGTGGGGGGTTCCCCCCTCTCCATCCCTCATGGTGGGGGGTCCCCCCTCTCCATCTCTCTCGGTGGGGGGTCCCCCCTCTCCATCACTCTCGGTGGGGGGTCCCCCCTCTCCATCTCTCTCGGTGGGGGGGGGGGTTCCCCCTCTCCATCTCTCTCGGTGGGGGGGTTTCCCCCCTCTCGATCTCTCTCGGTGGGGGTGTTCCCCCCTCTCCATCCCTCTCGGTGGGGGGGTCCCCCTCTCCATCTCTCTCGGTGGGGGGTCCCCCCCTCTCCATCCCTCTTGGTGGGGGGGTTTCCCCCTCTCCATCCCTCTCGGTGGGGGTGGTGGTTCCCCCTCTCCATCTCTCTCGGTGGGGGTGGGGGTTCCCCCCTCTCCATCCCTCTCGGTAGGGGGGATCCTCCCTCTCCATCTCTCTCGGTGGGGTGGGTTCCCCTCTCTCCATCCCTCTCGGTGGGGGGTTCCCCCCTCTCCATCCCTCTCGGTGGGGGGTTCCCCCCTCTCCATCCCTCATGGTGGGGGGTCCCCCCTCTCCATCTCTCTCGGTGGGGGGTCCCCCCTCTCCATCACTCTCGGTGGGGGGTCCCCCCTCTCCATCTCTCTCGGTGGGGGGGGGGGTTCCCCCTCTCCATCTCTCTCGGTGGGGGGGTTTCCCCCCTCTCGATCTCTCTCGGTGGGGGTGTTCCCCCCTCTCCATCCCTCTCGGTGGGGGGGTCCCCCTCTCCATCTCTCTCGGTGGGGGGTCCCCCCCTCTCCATCCCTCTTGGTGGGGGGGTTTCCCCCTCTCCATCCCTCTCGGTGGGGGTGGTGGTTCCCCCTCTCCATCTCTCTCGGTGGGGGTGGGGGTTCCCCCCTCTCCATCCCTCTCGGTAGGGGGGATCCTCCCTCTCCATCTCTCTCGGTGGGGGGTTTCCCCCTCTCCATCCCTCTCGGTGGGGGTGGGGGTTCCCCCTCTCCATCTCTCTCGGTGGGGGTGGGGGTTCCCCCCTCTCCATCCCTCTCGGTGGGGGGGTCCCCCCACTTATTCTCTCTCGGTGGAGGGGGGGTCCCCCCTCTCTATCCCTCTCGGTGGGGGGGTTCCCCCGTCTCCACAACTCTCGGTGGGGCGGTGACTTCCCCCTCTCCATGCCTCTCAGTGTGGGTGGTGTCCCCCCTCAATCTCTCTCGGTGAAGGGGGGGTCCCCCCTTTCCATCCCTCTCAGTGGGGGGGGGGTCCCCCCTCTCCACAACTCTCGGTGGGTGGGGGATTCCCCCCTCCATCTCTCTCGGTGTGGGGGGGGGTTCCCCCTCTCCATCTCCCTCGGTGGGGTGGGGGTTCCCCCCTCTCCATCCCTCTCGGTGGGCGGGTTTCCCCCTCTCCATCTCACTCGGTGGGGGGGGGGTCCCCTCTCTCCATCTCTCACAGTGGGGGGGGGGGGGGTTCCCCTCTCTCCATCTCTCTCAGTGGGGGGGGTTCCCCCTCTCCATCTCTCTCAGTGGGGGGGGGGGTTCGCCCCTCTTCATCTCTCTCGGTGGGGGGGCGGCCCCCCTCTCCATCCCTCTCTGTGGGAGGTGGTTCCCCCCTCTCCATCTTTCTCGGTGGGGGGGGGTTCCCCCTCTCCATCCCTCTCAGTGGGGGGGTTTCCCCCTCTCCATCCCTCTCGGTAGAGGGGATCCCCCCTCTCCATCTCTCTCGGTGGGGGTTGGTTCCCCCTCTCCATCCCTCTCGGTGGGGGGGTTTCCCCCTCTCCATCCCTCTCGGTGGGGGGGTTTCCCCCCACTCCATCCCTCTCGGTGGGGGTGGTGGCTCCCCCTCTCCATCTCTCTCGGTGCGGGTGGGGGTTCCCCCCTCTCCATCCCTCCCGGTGGGGGGGTTTCCCCCCTCCATCTCACTCGGTGGGGGGGGGCCTCCCCCTCTCCATCCCTCTCGGTTGGGGGTATCCCGCCTCTTGATCTCTCTCGGTGGATGGTGGGTCCCCCCTCTCCATCCCTCTCAGTGGGGGGGGGGTGGTTCCCCCTCTCCACATCTCTCGGTGGGGGGGGGGATTCCCCCCTCCATCTCTCTCGGTGTGGGGGGATTCCCCCTCTCCATCTCTCTCGGTGGGGGAGGGTCCCCCCTCTCCATATCTCTCGGTGGGGTGGGGGTTCCCCCCTCTCCATCCCTCTCCGTGGGGGGGGTCCCCCCTCTCCGTCTCTCTCGGTGGGGGGTCCCCCCTCTCCATCACTCTCGGTGGGGGGGGGCGGTGTTACCCCCTCTCCATCTCTCTCATAGAACATTACGGCGCATTACAGGCCCTTCGGCCCTCGATGTTGCGCCGACCTGTGAAACCACTCTTAAGCCCATCTACACTATTCCCTTATCGCCCATATGTCTATCCAAAGACCATTGAATGCCCTTAGTGTTGGCGAGTCCACTACTGTTGCAGCAGGGCATTCCACACCCTTACTACTCTGAGTAAAGAACGTACCTCTGACATCTGTCTTATGTCTATCTCTCCTCAATTTAAAGCTATTTCCCCTCGTGCTAGACATCACCATCCAAGGAAAAAGGCTCTCACTGTCCACCCTATCCTATCCTCTGATCATCTTGTATGCCTCAATTAAGTCACCTCTTAACCTTCTTCTCTCTATCGAAAACAGCCTCAAGTCCCTCAGCCTTTCCTCATAAGATCTTCCCTCCATACCAGGCAACATTCTGGTAAATCTCCTCTGCACCCTTTCCAATGCTTCCACATCCTTCCTATAATGTGGCGACCAGAACTGTACGCAATTCTCCAAATGCAGCCGCACCAGAGTTTTGTACAGCTGCAACATGACCTCATGGCTCCGAAACTCAGACACTCTACCAATAAAAGCTAACACACCGTACGCCTTCTTTACAACCCTCTCAACCTGAGTGGCAACTTTCAGGGATCTATGTATATGGACACCAAGATCTCTCTGCTCATCCACACTGCCAACAATCTTACCATTAGCCCAGTACTCTGTCTTCCTGTTATTCCTTCCGAAATGAATCACCTCACACTTTTCTGCATTAAACTTCATTTGCCACCTCTCAGCCCAGCGCTGCAGCTTATCTATGCCCCTCTGTAACTTGTAACATCCTTCCGCACTGTCCACAACTCCACCGACTTTAGTGTCATCTGCAAATTTACTCACCCATCCTTCTACGCCCTCCTCCAGGTCATTTATAAAAATGACAAACAGCAGTGGACCCAGAACAGATCCTTGTGGTACACCACTAGTAACTGGACTCCAGTCTGAACACTTCCCATCAACCACCACCCTTTGTCTTCTTCCAGCTAGCCAATTTCTGATCCAAACTGCTAAATCTCCCTGAATCCCATGCTTCCGTATTTTCTGCAGTAGCCTACCGTGGGGAACCTTGTCAAACACTTTACTGAAATCCATATACACCACATCAACTGCTTTACCCTCATCCACCTGTTTCTCACCTTCTCAAAGAACTCTATATGGTTTGTGAGGCACAACCGACCCTTCACGAAACCGTGTTGACTATGTCTAATCAAATTATTCCTTTCCAGATGATTATACACCCTCTCTTATAAACCTTTCCAAGATTTTGCCCACAACAGAAGTTAGGCTCACTGGTCTATATTTACCGGGGTTGTCTCTACTCTCCTTCTTGAACAAGGGGACAACATTTTCTATCCTCCAGTCTTCTGGCACTATTCCTGTTGACAAAGATGACTTAAAGATCAAAGCCAAAGGCTCTGTAATCTCCTCCCTAGCTTCCCAGAGAATCCTAGGATAAATCGTATCCGGCCCAGGGGACTTATCAATGTTCACCCTTTCCAGAATAGTTAACACCTCCTCCTTATGAACCTCAAGCCCTTCTAGTATAGTAGCCTGAATCTCAGTATTCTCCTCGTCAACATTGTCTTTTTGCTGTGTGAATAGTGATGAAAAATATTCATATAGCACCTCGCCTATCTCCTCGGACTCCAAGCACAACTTCCCACTGCTGTCCTTGACTGGCCCTACTCTTACCCTAGTCATTCTTTTATTCCTGACATATCTATAGAAAGCTTTAGGGTTATCCTTGATCCTACCTTCCAAAGACTTCTCATGTCCCCTCCTGGCTCTTCTTAGCTCTCTCTTTAGGTCCTTCCTAGCTAACTTGTAACTCTCGAGCGCCCTTACTGAACCTTCATGTCTCATCTTTACATAAGCCTCCTTCCTTCTTCCTCTAGACAAGTGTTTCAACTGCCTTAGTAAACCATGGTTCCCTTGCTCGACCACTTCCTCCCTGCCTGACAGGTACATGCTTATCAAGGACACGCAGTAGCTGTTCCTTGAACAAGCTCCACATTTCCATTGTGCCCATCCCCTGCAGTTTTCCTCTCCGTCTCAGTGGGGGTGGGGGGAAGGGTCCCCCCTCTCCATCTCTCTCGGTGGGTGGGGGGTTCCCGCCTCTCCATCTCCCTCGGTGGGGGGGTCCCCCCTCTCCATCTCTCTCGGTGGGGGAGTCCCCCCTCTCCATCTCTCTCAGTGGGGGGTCCCCCCTCTACATCTCTCTCGTTGGGGTGGGTCCACCCTCTCCATCTCTCTCGGTGGGGGCAGGGTTCCCCCCTCTCCATCTCTCTCGGTGGAGGGGGGGACCCCCCTCCATCTCTCTCGGCGGGGGGGGGGTCCACCTCTCCATCTCTCTCGGTGGAGGGGGAGTTCTCCCCTCTCCATCTCTCTCGGTGGGGGCAGGGTTCCCCCCTCTCCATCTCTCTTGGTGGGTGGGACCCCCTGTCCATCTCTCTCGGTGGGGGGGGAGGGGGTCCACCCTCTCCATCTCTCTCGGTGGAGGGGGAGTTCCCCCCTCTCCATCTCTCCCGGTGTGGGGGGGGGTGGTTCCACCCTCTCCACCTCTCTCTCGGTGGGGGGGGGTTCCCCCTTCTCCATCACGCTTTGTGAGGGGTCTCCTTCTCCATCTCTCTCCGTGGGGGGAGGGGGGTTCCACCCACTCCATCTCTCTCTGTGGGGGGGTCCCCCTTCTCCATCTCGCTCGGTGGGGGGGGGGGGTTCCCCTTCTCCATCTCTCTCGGTGGGGGGGGGGGGGGTTCCCCTTCTCCATCCCTCTCGGTGTGGGGGGTTCCCCTTCTCCATCTCTCTCTGTGGGGCGGGGGTCCCCCTTCTCCATCTCTCTCGGTGGGGGGGGGGTTCCCCTTCTCCATCTCTCTCGGTGGGGGGGTTCCCCTTCTCCATCTCTCTCGGTGGGGGGGGGGAGGGTGTTCTCCCCTCTCCATCTCTCTCGGTCTCTGCGTCTCTCCGTCTCTCTCTGGGACTCTGCCAAAACAAAATCCACAATCTGCAGTCGACCATTTTATGTCAGTTCACCGGAGCCATTTTATGTCAGTTCACGGTGGCCATTTTACATCAGTTCGCGGTAGCCATTTTATGTCAGTTCACAATGGCCATTTTATGTCAGTTCACGGGAGCCATTTTATGTCAGTTCACAATAGCCATTTTATGTCAGTTAACAATGGACAGTTCATGTCAGTTCACGGGGGCCTTTTTAGGTCAGGTCGCAATGGCCATTTTAGATCAGTTCACGGTGGCCATTGTATGTCAGTTCACAATGGCCATTTTATGTCAGTTCACAATGGCCATTTTATGTCAGTTCACAATGGCCATTTTATGTCAGTTCACAATGGCCATTTTATGTCAGTTCACGGTGGCCATAGTATGTCAGTTCAGAATGGCCATTTTATGTCAGTTCACAATGGCCATTTTATGTCAGTTCACAATTGCCATTTTATGTCAGTTCACAGTGGCCATTGTATGTCAGTTCAGAATGGCCATTTTATGTCAATTTGCAATGGACAGTTTATGTCTGTTCACGGGGGCCATTTTATCTCAATTCACGGTGGCAATTTTATGTCAGCTCACGGTGGCCATTTTATGTCAGTTCACAATGGCCATTTTATGTCAGTTCACGGTGGCCATTTTCTGTCAGTTCACAATGGCCATTTTATGTCAGTTCACGGGGCCCATTTTATGTCAGGTCGCAATGGCCATTTTATGTCAGTTCATAATGGACAGTTTGTGTCAGTTCACGGGGGCCATTTTATGTCAGTTCACAATGGACAGTTTATGTCAGTTCACGGGGGCCATTTTATGTCAGGTCGCAATGGCCATTTTATGTCAGTTCATAATGGACAGTTTATGTCAGTTCACGGGGGCCATTTTATGTCAGTTCACAATGGACAGTTTATGTCAGTTCACGGGGGCCATTTTATGTCAGGTCGCAATAACCATTTTATGTCAGTTCACAATGGAAAGTTTATGTAAGTTCACAATGGCCATTTTATGTCAGTTCACGGGGGCCATTTTATGTCAGGTCGCAATGGCCATTTTATGTCAGTTCACAATGGACAGTTTATGCCAGTGCTCCCCCACACAGCCAGCACTGTCAGTGCTTCCCCCACACTGCCAGCACTGTCAGTGCTCCCACACACACAGCCAGCACTGTCAGTGCTACCCCACACAGCCAGAACTGTCCGTGCTCTCACCACACAGCCAGCACTGTCAGTGCTTCCCCCACACTGCCAGCACTGTCAGTGCTCCCACACACACAGCCAGCACTGTCAGTGCTCCTCAACACAGACATCACTGTCAGTGCTCCCCCACACAGCCAGCACTGTCAGTGCCCCCCACACAGCCAGCACTGACTGTGCTCCTCCCACCCAGCCAGCACTGTCAGTGCTCTCACCACACAGCCAGCACTGTCAGTGCTCCCACAACACAGCCAGCACTGTCAGTGCTCCCCACACACTGCCAGCACTGCCAGTGCTCCCCCACACAGCCAGCACTGTCAGTGCTCCCCACACAGCCAGCAATTCCAGTGCTCCCCCACACAGCCAGCAATGCCAGTGCTCCCCCACACAGCCAGCACTGTCAGTGCTTCCCCCACACTGCCAGCACTGTCAGTGCTCCCACACACACAGCCAGCACTGTCAGTGCTACCCCACACAGCCAGCACTGTCAGTGCTCTCACCACACAGCCAGCACTGTCAGTGCTTCCCCCACACAGACAGCACTGTCAGTGCTCCCCAACACAGCCAGCACTGTCAGTGCTCCCACCACACAGCCAGCACTGTCAGTGCTCCCACCACACAGCCAGCACTGTCAGTGCTCCCCACACAGCCAGCACTGACTGTGCTCCTCCCACACAGCCAGCACTGTCAGTGCTCTCACCACACAGCCAGCACTGTCAGTGCTCCCACCACACAGCCAGAACTGCCAGTGCTCCCACCACACAGCCAGCACTGTCAGTGCTCCCCCACACAGCCAGCACTGTCAGTGCTCCCTCCACACAGCCAGCACTGTCAGTGCTCCCACCACACAGCCAGCACTGTCAGTGCTCCCACCACACAGCCAGCACTATCAGTGCTCCCCCACACAGCTAGCACTGTCAGTGCTCCCTACACAGACAGCACTGTCGGTGCTCCACCCACACAGCCAGAACTGTCAGTGCTCCCCCACAGCCAGCACTGTCAGTGACCCGACCCCACACAGCCAGCACTGTCAGTGCTCCCACCACACACAGCCAGCACTACCAGTTCTCCGCCCACAGCCAGCGCTGCGAGTGCTCCCCACACAGCCAACACTGAGACTGCGCCCCACACAGCCAGCACTGCCTGTGCTCTCCCACAGAGCTAGCACTGTCAGTGCTCCCCCACACAGCCAGCACTGTCAGTGCTCCCACCACACAACCAGCACTGTCAGTGCTCCCCACACAGCCAGCACTGTCAGTGCTCCCCCACACAGCCAGCACTGTCAGTGCTCCCCCCATACAGCCAGCACTGTCAGTGCTCCCCCACACAGCCAGTACTGTCAGTGCTCCCCCACACAGCCAGCACTGTCACTACTCCCCCACAGTGCAAGCACTGTCAGAGCTCCCACCACACAGCCAGCACTGTCAGTGCTCCCACCACACAGCCAGCACTGTCAGTGCTCCCCCACACAGCCAGCACTGTCTGTGCTCCCCCCACACAGCCAGCACTGTCAGTGCTACCCCACACAGCCAGCACTGTCAGTGCTACCCCACACAACCAGCACTGTCCGTGCTCTCACCACACAGCCAGCACTGTCAGAGCTTTCCCCACACTGCCAGCACTGTCAGTGCTCCCACACACACAGCCAGCACTGTCAGTGCTACCCCACACAGCCAGCACTGTCAGTGATCTCACCACACAACCAGCACTGTCAGTGCTTCCCCCACACAGACAGCACTGTCAGTGCTCCCCAAGACAGACATCACTGTCAGTGCTCCCCCACACAGCCAGTACTGTCAGTGCCCCCCACACAGCCAGCACTGTCAGTACTCTCACCACACAGCCAGCACTGTCAGTGCTCTACCCTCACAGCCAGCACTGTCCGTGCTCCCCCACACAGCCAGCACTGTCAGTGCTCCCACCACACAGCCAGCACTGTCGGTGCTCCCCACAGAGCCAGCACTGTCAGTGCTCCCACCACACACAGCCAGCACTGTCAGTGCTCCCACAGCCAGCATTGTCAGTGCTCCCACCACACAGCCAGCACTGCCTGTGCTCTCCCACAGAGCTAGCACTGTCAGTGCTCCCCCACACAGCCAGCACTGCCTGTGCTCTCCCACACAGCCAGCACTGTCAGTGTTCCCCCACACAGCCAGCACTGTCAATGCTCCCCCCATACAGCCAGCACTGTCAGTGCTCCCCCACACAGCCAGCACTCTCAGTGCTCCCCCACACAGCCAGCACTGTCAGTGCTCCCCCACACAGCCAGCACTGTCAGTGCTCCCACCACACAGCCAGCACTGTCAGTGCTCCCCCCACACAGCCAGCACTGTCAGTGCTCCCCCCACACAGCCAGCACTGTCAGTGCTCCCCCCACACAGCCAGCACTGTCAGTGCTCCCACCGCACAGCCAGCCCTGTCAGTGCTCCCCACACAGACAGCACTGGAAATGCTCCCGCCAAACTCTGTCTGTGTCTCTGTCTGTGTTGCTCTGTCTGTCTGTGTCTCTCTATCTGTCTCTCACTCTGTCCCTGTCTCTGTCTCTGCCTGTGTCTCTGTCTCTCTCTGTGTCTCTGTCTGTATCTCTGTCTCTGTCCCTGTCTCTGTCTGTGTCCCTGTCTCTGTCTGCGTCTCTGTCTGTGTCTCTGTCCCAGTCTGTGTCCCTGTCTCTGTCTGTGCCCCTGTCTCTCTCTGTGTCTCTGTCTGTGTCTCTGTGTTTGTCTGTGTCTTAGTCTGCCTGTGTCTCTGTCTATGTCTGTGTCTCTGTCTGTATCTCTGTCTGTGTCTCTGTGTCTGTCTGTACCTCTCTCTGTGTCTCTGTGTCTGTCTGTGTGTCAGTCTCTGTCTCTGTCTGTTTCTCTGTGTCTGTCTGTGTCTCAGTCTCTGTCTGGGGCACATTCTGCTGCACAGACTGTGTTTCGGTGTGAGGCACCCACCCAGCTGATCGGCATTGGGGGAGTCACACACACCCAGCTGATTGGCCATGGTGGAGACACACACCCAGCTGATCGGCAATGGGGAGAGGCACACATCCAGCTGATCGGCAATGCGGGGAAGCACACATCCAGCTGATCGGCATTGGGGAATCACACACACCCAGTTGATCGGCAATGGGGAGAAGCACACACCCAGCTGATCGGCAATGGGGGGAAGCACACACACAGCTGACTGGCCATGGGTGTGTCACACTGAACCAGCTGATCGGACATGGGAGAGTCACACTGACCCAGTTGATCGGCCATGGGGGAGTCACAATGACCCAGCTGATCGGCCATGGGGGAGTCACACTGATCCAGCTGATCGGCCATGTGGGAGTCACACTGATCCAGCTGATCGGCCATGGGGGAGTCACACCCACCCACCGACAGTCTCTCCTGGTAATGCAGAATGGTAAATCTCTGCCTGTGTCTCTGCCTGTATCTGTCCAATTCTCTCTCTGTCTGTGTTTCTGCCTGTGTTTCTGTCTGTTTCTCTGTCTGTGTCTCTGTCTGTATCTCTGTCTGTGTCTCTGTGTCGGTCTGTATCTCTCTCTGCGTCTCCGTCTCTGTCTGTGTCTCTGTCTGTGTCTGTATCTCTCTGTGTCTGTGTCCCTGTTGAGGCTGTGTCAGTGTCTCTCCCTGTGTCACTATCTGTATCTCTGTCTGTGTTTCTGTCTGTGTCTCTGGCAGTGTCTCTTTCTCTGTCCGTGTCTGTCTCTGTATCTCTGTCTGTGTCTCTGTCTGTGTCACTGCCTCTGTCTCTGTCTGTGTCTCTGTCTCTGTCTGTTTATGTGTTTGTGTCTCTATCTGCGTCTATGCCTCTGTCTGTGTCTGTGTGTGTGTCTGTGTCTGTATCTCTCTGTGTCTGTGTCCCTGTTGAGGCTGTGTCAGTGTATCTCCCTGTGTCTCTCCCTGTGTCTCTATCTGTATCTCTGTCTGTGTTTCTGTCTGTGTCTCTGGCACTGTCTCTTTCTCTGTCCGTGTCTGTCTCTGTATCTCTGTCTGTGTCTCTGTCTGTGTCACTGCCTCTGTCTCTGTCTGTGTCTCTGTCTCTGTCTGTTTCTGTGTTTGTGTCTCTATCTGCGTCTATGCCTCTGTCTGTGTATGTGCGTGTGTCTGTGTCTGTATCTCTCTGTGTCTTTGTCCCTGTTGAGGCTGTGTCAGTGTCTCTATCTGTGTCTCTATCTGTGTCTCTATCTGTATCTCTGTCTGTGTTTCTGTCTGTGTCTCTGGCAGTGTCTCTTTCTCTGTCCGTGTCTGTCTCTGTATCTTTGTCTGTGTCTCTGTCTGTGTCACTGCTTCTGTCTCTGTCTGTGTCTGTGTCTCTGTCTGTTTCTGTGTTTGTGTCTCTATCTGCGTCTCTGCCTCTGTCTGTGTCTGTGTCTGTCTCTGTATCTCTGTCTGTGTCTCTGTCTGTGTCACTGCCTCTGTCTCTGACTGTTTCTGTGTGTTTGTCTCTATCTGTGTCTGTCTGTGTCTCTGTCTGTGTCTCTGTCTCTGCCTCAGTCTGTGTCTCTGTCTCTGTCTGTGTCTCTGTCTGTGTCCCTGTTTCTGTCTGTGTCTCCCTGTACCTCTGTCTGTGTCTCTGTGTCTGTCTGTGTCTCAGTCTCTGTCTCTGTCTGGGGCACATTCTGCTGCACAGTCTGTGTTTAAGTGTGAGGCACACATCCAGCTGATCGGCCATGGTGGGGGCACACACCCAGCTGATCGGCAATGCGGGGAAGGACACACCCAGCTGATCGGCAATGGGGGGGAAGGACAGACCCAGCTGATCGGCAATGCGGGGAAGGACAGACCCAGCTGATCGGCAATGGGGGGAAGGACAGACCCAGCTGATCGGCAATGCGGGGAAGCACGCACCCAGCTGATCGCCAATGGGGGGGGGGGGGGAAGGACAGACCCAGCTGATCGGCAATGGGGGGAAGGACAGACCCAGCTGATCGGCAATGCGGGGAAGCACGCACCCAGCAGATCGGCAATGGGGGGGAAGGACAGACCCAGCTGATCGGCAATGCGGGGAAGCACGCACCCAGCTGATCGGCAATGGGGGGGGGGGAAGGACAGACCCTGCTGATCGGCAATGGGAGGAAGGACAGACCCAGCTGATCGGCAATGCGGGGAAGCACACACCCAGCTGATCTGCAATGGGGGGAAGCACACACGCAGCTGATCAGCAATGGGAGGAAGGACAGACCCAGCTGATTGGCAATGCGGGGAAGGACAGACCCAGCTGATCGGCAATGCGGGGCAGCACACACCCAGCTGATCGGCAATGGGGGAAGCACACACCCAGCTGATCAGCAATGGGAGGAAGGACAGGCCCAGCTGATCGGCAATGGGGGGATGCACACACCCAGCTGATCGGCAATGGGGCGAAGGACAGACCCAGCTGATCGGCAATGGGGGGATGCACACACCCAGCTGATCGGCAATGGGGGGGAAGCACACACCCAGCTGATCGGCAATGGGGGGAAGCACACACCCAGCTGATCGGCAATGGGGGGAAGGACAGGCCCAGCTGATCGGCAATGGGGGGAAGCACACTCCCAGCTGATCAGCAATGCGGGGAAGGACAGACCCAGCTGATCGGCAATGCGGGGCAGCACACACCCAGCTGATCGGCAATGGGGGCAAGGACACTCCCAGCTGATCGGCAATGCGGGGAAGCACACTCCCAGCTGATCTGCAATGCGGGGAAGCACACACCCAGCTGATCGGCAATGGGGGAAGGACAGACCCAGCTGATCGTCAATGCGGGGAAGCACACACCCAGCTGATCGGCAATGCGGGGAAGCACACACCCAGCTGATCGACAATGGGGGGAAGCACACACCCAGCTGATCGGCAATGCGGGGAAGTACACACCCAGCTGATCGGCAATGCGGGGGAAGGACAGACCCAGCTGATCCGCAATGGGGGAAGGACAGACCCAGCTGATCGGCAATGCGGGGAAGCACACACCCAGCTGATCGGCAATGGGGGGGAAGGACAGACCCAGCTGATCGGCAATGGGGGGAAGCACACACCCAGCTGATCGGCAATGGGGGGGAAGGACACACCCAGCTGATCGGCAATGGGGGGAAGCACACACACAGCTGATCGGCAATGGGGGGAACGACACACCCAGCTGATCGGCAATGGGGGGGAAGTACACACCCAGCTGATCGACAATGTGGGGAAGGACACTCGCAGCTGATCGGCAATGGGGGTAAGCACACTCCCAGCTGATCGGCAATGTGGGAAAGCACACACCCAGCTGATCGGCAATGTGGGGAAGGACACTCGCAGCTGATCGGCAATGGGGGGAAGCACACTCCCAGCTGATCGGCAATGTGGGGAAGGACACACACAGCTGATCGGCAATGGGGGGAAGCACACACCCAGCTGATCGGCAATGGGGGCAAGGACACTCCCAGCTGATCGGCAATGCGGGGAAGCACACTCCCAGCTGATCTGCAATGCGGGGAAGCACACACCCAGCTGATCGGCAATGGGGGAAGGACAGACCCAGCTGATCGTCAATGCGGGGAAGCACACAACCAGCTGATCGGCAATGCGGGGAAGCACACACCCAGCTGATCGACAATGGGGGGAAGCACACACCCAGCTGATCGGCAATGCGGGGAAGTACACACCCAGCTGATCGGCAATGCGGGGGAAGGACAGACCCAGCTGATCCGCAATGGGGGGAAGGACAGACCCAGCTGATCGGCAATGCGGGGAAGCACAAACCCAGCTGATCGGCAATGCGGGGAAGCACACACCCAGCTGATCGGCAATGGGGGGGAAGGACAGACCCAGCTGATCGGCAATGGGGGGAAGCACACACCCAGCTGATCGGCAATGGGGGGGAAGGACACACCCAGCTGATCGGCAATGGGGGGAAGCACACACACAGCTGATCGGCAATGGGGGGAAGGACACACCCAGCTGATCGGCAATGGGGGGGAAGTACACACCCAGCTGATCGACAATGTGGGGAAGGACACTCGCAGCTGATCGGCAATGGGGGTAAGCACACTCCCAGCTGATCGGCAATGTGGGAAAGCACACACAAAGCTGATCGGCAATGTGGGGAAGGACACTCGCAGCTGATCGGCAATGGGGGGAAGCACACTCCCAGCTGATCGGCAATGTGGGGAAGGACACACACAGCTGATCGGCAATGGGGGGAAGCACACACCCAGCTGATCGGCAATGGGGGAAGCACACACCCAGCTGATCGGCAATGCGGGGAAGGACAGACCCAGCTGATCGGCAATGGGGGGAGGCACACTCCCAGCTGATCGGCAATGCGGGGAAGCACACAGCCAGCTGATCGGCAATGCGGGGATGCACACACCCTGCTGATCGACAATGGGGGGAAGCACACACCCAGCTGATCGGCAATGGGGGGAAGCACACACCCAGCTGATCGGCAATGGGGGGAGGCACACTCCCAGCTGATCGGCAATGCGGGGAAGCACACAGCCAGCTGATCGGCAATGCGGGAAAGCACAGACCCAGCTGATCGGCAATGGGGGGAAGCACGCACCCAGCTGATCGGCAATGCGGGGAAGCACACACCCAGCTGATCGACAATGGGGGGAAGCACACACCCAGCTGATCGGCAATGGGGGGGAAGCACACTCCCAGCTGACTGGCATTGGGGGGGAAGCACACACCCATCTGATCGTCAATGGGGGGAAGGACACACCCAGCAGATCGGCAATGGGGGGAGGACATACCCAGCTGATCGACAATGGGGGGAAGCACACTCCCAGCTGATCGGCAATGTGGGGAAGGACACACACAGCTGATCGGCAATGGGGGGAAGCACACACCCAGCTGATCGGCAATGGGGGAAGCACACACCCAGCTGATCGGCAATGCGGGGAAGGACAGACCCAGCTGATCGGCAATGGGGGGAGGCACACTCCCAGCTGATCGGCAATGCGGGGAAGCACACAGCCAGCTGATCGGCAATGCGGGGATGCACACACCCTGCTGATCGACAATGGGGGGAAGCACACACCCAGCTGATCGGCAATGGGGGGAAGCACACACCCAGCTGATCGGCAATGGGGGGAGGCACACTCCCAGCTGATCGGCAATGCGGGGAAGCACACAGCCAGCTGATCGGCAATGCGGGAAAGCACAGGCCCAGCTGATCGGCAATGGGGGGAGGCACACTCCCAGCTGATCGGCAATGCGGGGAAGCACACAGCCAGCTGATCGGCAATGCGGGGATGCACACACCCTGCTGATCGACAATGGGGGGAAGCACACACCCAGCTGACCGGCAATGGGGGGAAGCACACACCCAGCTGATCGGCAATGGGGGGAGGCACACTCCCAGCTGATCGGCAATGCGGGGAAGCACACAGCCAGCTGATCGGCAATGCGGGAAAGCACAGACCCAGCTGATCGGCAATGGGGGGAAGCACGCACCCAGCTTATCGGCAATGCGGGGAAGCACACACCCAGCTGATCGACAATGGGGGGAAGCACACACCCAGCTGATCGGCAATGGGGGGGGAAGCACACTCCCAGCTGATTGGCATTGAGGGGGAAGCACACACCCATCTGATCGTCAATGGGGGGAAGGACACACCCAGCAGATCGGCAATGGGTGGAGGACATACCCAGCTGATCGACAATGGGGGGAAAGCACACTCCCAACTGATCGGCAATGGGGGGGAAGCACACACCCAGCAGATCGGCAATGGGGAGAGGACATACCCAGCTGATCGGCAATGGGGGGAGTCACACCCACCCACCAATAGTCCTGGTCATGCAGAATGGTAAATCAGGGTGAGGCTGGCTGGGGAGGGTCAGTTTTACCGGCAGTGCGAGTGGGTGGGGTTTCCTCTCAGGGTTTAATGAATTGAAGAATTGAACGAAAGGGAACTTTCAGCACATTCTTCAACTGCTGCCTGAACTGAGTCTGTGTCACGGCGTAAATCGCAGTGTTTGTGCAGCAACTCAGGAGCTGCAGCATGAAGCCCAATTCCTGAACATACAAATCTAACCGTACAGACTCATACCCCAGAAGCGACATCCGGCTCCATATAGAAAAAACCATTAACGTTGACCATAACAGGATGAAGTTGGCGGAGATAACGAAGAGTAAAATGATGGATTTGCTCCGACTCTCCATCTCTGGGTCTCTGGCACTGTGCCCACTGCTGTGAGCCCGGAGTCTCCTGCGGGCCCTGCTGCTCAGGACAATGTGTCTGACGGTGAGAACATTGAGCAGCAGAATCAGGGCGAATGGAACACCCGGGGTTAGAATGTGGTGGAGGAGCTCGATTGGTCCCCAGACCGGAGAGACCGCAACATCCATTGTGACATCACAAAACCAGGGGAGGTTCAGCAGCCAATACCCACCGGTCAGCATCACCCCCCAGAAAATGTTCTTCAAACAGCTCAGCGCAGTCACTGTTCCCAGAACCACAGCCGCCGCTTTCTCGCTGCAATATTTACTTTTCAGCCTCGGGCAACAAATGGCCACAAATCGATCAAAGGTGAAAGTGACGGTGAACCAGACAGAACAGTCAGTGGCTGCATAAAGCAGGGCGGCGTGGATATTACACACGGGGATGAACAGCAGGAAATAAAACTGTTCAATAAAAACAATGGGAATGTGTCTGAATATCAGGTCGAGAATAACGACCAGGAGATCCCCCACTGCCATGGCCACCAGGTAACAAGTCACACATTTGGACAGCCCACAGTTTCTTCTCTTCAGGATCACAATTGTGATGAGGTTCACTGTGAGGAAGGGAAATACACAATGAAATTATACATCAGCCTGGGAAAGACATCACAAGTATGGTCGGCGTGGTGTTGAGGGAGTCGAATAAATATATACTAATACACACACTCACACATACAGAGACACTAACACACACACTCACACAGTAATACACTAACACACACACAGAGACAGTAATACACTCACACACAGACACTGACACACTCTCTCACACATACAGACAGTAACACACACACACTCACTAACACACTCACACTCACTAACACACTCACATACAGACAGTAATGCACTCACACACACACACACTCACACACAGACAGTAATACATTCACACACACTCACACTAACACACTCACACAAACACAGGCACTAACACACAAACTAACACACTCACACACAGACAGTAATACACTCACACACACTCACACACAGACACTAACACACTCACCCAAACACAGGCACTAACACACACACACTAGCACTCACACACAGACAGTAATACACACACACACAGACACCAACACACACAATAACACACACACACACTAACACACTCACACACAGACAGTAATACACTCACTCACACACAGACACTAACACACTCACAAACACAGACACAGACAGTAATACACTCACACAGACACTAACACACTCACATGCACATACAGAGACAGTAATACGCTCACACTTACACAGACACTAACACACACTGACACACACATACAGAGACAGTAATACCCTCACACTCACACAGACAGTAACAGACACACCGACACACATACAGTTATACACTCACACACACACACGGACAGAGACAGTTATGCATTCACACTCACACAGACACTGAGCCACACACATGCATACAGTAACACACTCACATACAAACACAGACAGAGACAGTAATACACTCACACTCACAGACTCTGACACACACTCACACACACATCCAGAGGCAGTAATACACTCACACACACACAGACACTAACACACACATACACACATACAGAGACAGTAATACACTCACGCACACATCCAGAGGCAGTAATACACTCACACACACACAGACACTAACACACACATACTCACATACAGAGACAGTAATACACTCACGCACACATACAGAGACAGTAATACACTCACACACACACAGACACTAACACACACACAGAGACAGTAATACACTCACGCACACATCCAGAGGCAGTAATACACTCACACACACACAGACACTAACACACACATACTCACATACAGAGACAGTAATACACTCATGCACACATACAGAGACAGTAATACACTCACACACACACAGACACTAACACACACATACACACATACAGAGACAGTAATACACTCACGCACACATCCAGAGGCAGTAATACACACACACACAGAGACAGTAATACACTCACACACAGACACTGACACACTCTCTCACACATACAGACAGTAACACACACACACTCACTAACACACTCACACTCACTAACACACTCACACACAGACAGTAATGCACTCACACACACACACTCACACACAGACAGTAATACATTCACACACACACACACTCACACTAACACACTCACACAAACACAGGCACTAACACACAAATTAACACACTCACACACAGACAGTAATACACTCACACACAGACAGTAATACACTCACACACACACTCACACACAGACACTAACACACTCACCCAAACACAGGCACTAACACACACACACTAACACTCACACACAGACAGTAATACACACACACACAGACACTAACACACACAATAACACACACAAACACTAACACACTCACACACAGACAGTAATACACTCACTCACACACAGACACTAACACACTCACACTAACACTCACACACAGACAGTAATACACACACACACAGACACTAACACACACAATAACACACACACACTAACACACTCACACAGTAATACACTCACTCACACACAGACGCTAACACACTCACAAACACAGACACTAACACACACACAGACACTAACACACTCACTAACACACTCACAGACAGTAATACACTCACACAGACACTAACACACTCACACACACTTACAGAGACAGTAATACACTCACACTTACACAGACACTAACACACACTGACACACACATACAGAGACAGTAATACCCTCACACTCACACAGAGAATAACAGACACACCGACACACATACAGTAATACACTCACACACACACGGACAGAGACAGTTATGCATTCACACTCACACAGACACTGAACCACACACATGCATACAGTAACACACTCACATACACACACAGACAGAGACAGTAATACACTCACACTCACAGACTCTGACACACACTCACACACACATCCAGAGGCAGTAATACACTCACACACACACAGACACTAACACACACATACAGAGACAGTAATACACTCACGCACACATCCAGAGGCAGTAATACACTCACACACACACAGACACTAACACACACATACACACATACAGAGACAGTAATACACTCACGCACACATACAGAGACAGTAATACACTCACACACACACAGACACTGACACACACATACACACATACAGAGACAGTAATACACTCACGCACACATACAGAGGCAGTAATACACTCACACACACACACAGAGACAGTAATACACTCACACACAGACACTGACACACTCTCTCACACATACAGACAGTAACACACACACACTCACTAACACACTCACACTCACTAACACACTCACACACAGACAGTAATGCACTCACACACACACACTCACACACAGACAGTAATACATTCACACACACACACACTCACACTAACACACTCACACAAACACAGGCACTAACACACAAACTAACAAACTCACACACATACAGAAATACACTCACACACAGACAGTAATACACTCACACACACACTCACACACAGACACTAACACACTCACCCAAACACAAGCACTAACACACACACACTAACACTCACACACAGACAGTAATACACACACAGACACTAACACACACAATAACACACTCACACACAGACAGTAATACACTCACTCACACACAGACACTAACACACTCACAAACACAGACACTAACACACTCACCTACACACTCACAGACAGTAATACACTCACACAGACACTAACACACTCACACGCACATACAGAGACAGTAATACACTCACACTTACACAGACACTAACACACACTGACACACACATACAGAGACAGTAATACCCTCACACTCACACAGAGAGTAACAGACACACCGACACACATACAGTAATACACTCACACACACACACGGACAGAGACAGTTATGCATTCACACTCACACAGACACTGAACCACACACATGCATACAGTAACACACTAACATACACACACAGACAGAGACAGTAATACACTCACACTCACAGACTCTGACACACACTCACACACACATCCAGAGGCGGTAATACACTCACACACACACAGACACTAACACACACATACACACATACAGAGACAGCAATACACTCGCATACTCACACAGACACTAACACACTCACACACATATACAGTAATACACTCACACACACAAGCAGATACAGTAATACACTCACACACACACAAGCAGATACAGTAATACACTCACACAGATACTAACACACACACACAGTAATGCACACACACGCACATACAGAGACTGTAATGCAGTCACATAGAGACTAACACACTCACACACACATATACAGAGACAGTAATACACTCACACGCACACATACACTACACACTCACACACTCATACAGAGACAGTAATACACTCACACACACGCATGCAGAGACAGTAATACACTCACACAGACACTAACACACTCACACACATACATACAGAGACAGTAATACACTCACACACACATACAGAGACAGTAATACACTCACACTCACACAGACACTGACACACTCACACAGAGACAGTAATATACTCAGGCACAAAGGCACTAATGCACACTCACAGATACACTAATGCACACACTCACACAAACAGACACAAAGACACACACTCACTGACACTGATACACTAATACACACACTCACAGAAACAGAGACACTAATACACACGCTCAAAGACACACACAGACACTAATACACACACTCACTGACACGCAGATACACTAATACAAACTCACAGACACACACAGACACTAATACACACACACACAGACAATAATTCACACACACACAGACACATAGAGAAAGAAATATACACACTCACAGACACACACTGACACTAATACACACACACGGACACATAGAGAAAGAAATATACACACTCACAGACACACACTGACACTAATACACACTCACACACACACACTGACACTGATAAACACACTCACCGGCACAGAAACAATAATACACATACTCACACACAGACTCTAATAAACACTCACAGACAGACTGCGACACTAATACACACACTCACACACAGATACACTAATACACACAATCCCTGACTCACACAGACATTAATACATACACACACAGACACAGAGAGACACGAATACACACACACAGAAACTAATAGACACACACAGCCGCACACAAAGACTCTAATACACACATTCACACACACACAAATACACACACTCTCAGACACACAGATATAACATAGAACATAGAACATTACTGTGCAGTACAGGCCCTTCAGCCCTCGATGTTGCGCCGACCTGTAGATAGACTAATACACACACGCACTGACACCCAGATACACTAATACATACTCACAGGCACACACACATGCACAGTATTACACACAAACACTAATGCACACACACACACAGACAGTAATACACACACTCAGACACACACAGGGACACAAATACACACTCACACAGAGACAGTAATACACACACACACACACACACACAGTCACACACGCAAACACAAATACACACACTCACAGACACACAGATAGACCCTAATACACACACTCACTCACACACACAAAGACACCAATGGGCACAATCTCACACACAGATGCACTAATACACATCCACTCACAGACCTAAACAGAGACTCTAATACACACACACACTCACACACAGACACTAATACACACACACAGATACACTAATGCACACACTCACAGACAAACACACAGACAGCAATACGCACACTCACACACAGAAACACTAATACACACACTCACACAAAACAGACACACACAGGGACACTAATTCACACTCACAGACACAGAGACACAAATACACACACACTCACACAGAGACAATAATGCACACACTCACAGACACAAACACAGACATTAATACACACACTCACACACATAGACACTAATACAGACACACAAAGACACAGACAGAGGCACGAATACACAAACTCATAAACACACACAGCCACACACAGATACACTAATGCACACACACAGACATACACAGACACTAATACACACACTCAACGACACACAGAGACACTAATTCGCACACTCACTGACAAGCAGATACACTGATACATACTCAGACACACACACACAAAGACACACACAAACAGACACTCACAGACACACACATGCACACTAATACACACACTCCCACACACAAGCACTAATGCACACACTCACAGGCACACATAGACACTAATCCACACGCACACACAGACGCTATTACACACACTCACTGACACATAGAGACAGTAATATACACACTCAGAGACACAGACACAATAATACACATACTCACCCACAGGCACTAATACACACTCACAGATACACTAATACACACACTCACAGACACACACGGATACGAATACACACACACACAGGCGCACTAATACATACACTCACAGTCACACACAGACACTAATACACACACTCACAGACACCCAGAGACACTAATTCACACACTCACTGACACACAGAGACACTAATGTACACACTTACAGACCCAGAGACACAAAACTCACACACACAGACATACACAGATACATTGATAGATAAATTGAAACACACAGGGACACTAATACACACAATCACACACACAGACTAATGCACACACTCACAGGCATACAGAGACACTAATACACTATCTGACTGACACATAGAGACACTAATATACACACTTACATACACAGAGACACTAAAACACACATACAGACACACACAGATACAATGATATACACATAGGGACAGTAATAAACACAATCACAGACTCACACAGACACTAGCACACACACAGAAACACTAATACACACACTCACAGACACACACAGAGACACTAATATATACACTCACAGACTCACACAGACAGTAGCACACACACTCACAGACAAACAGAGGCACCAATACACACACTCACAGACACACTAATACATACACTCACAGACTCACACAGACAGTAGCACACACACTCACAGACACACAGAAACACTAATACACCCACTCACAAACACACAGAGGCACTAATACACACACTCACAGACACACAAATACACACACTTACATACACACAGAGACACTAACACACTCTCAGACACAGAGACACTAATACACACACTCACAGACACACATAGAGACACTAATACACACACACACACTTATTCACATTCTCACAGACACACAGAGACATACATCCACACACCCACAGGCACATGGAGACTCTAATGCACACACTCTCACACACACACACAGACACTCATGTGCGAGTACCTGTAAGAAATGGATGTTTATAAATGGGTGTGTATATAAATATCTATAGTGAAGTACCTTACAGAAATGGGTGTTTATTACTGCAGTGATGTCAGAGATTGGGTGGAGATGGGCTGTCTGTCCGCTTTTTACTTTCATTTTGGCTGTTTGCTCCAGGGTGTGTTTTAGATTTGTTTTCAGTGTTGGAGCTGAAGCCAGACAGAGCAGGTGTACTGTTGATCTCTCTGCCATGAGAAACTATCTCTTGATCATTTGGTGAATTCAGAATTATAAATGTTCTCAGTAGTGAATGTAAACCTAACGTCCCTCTGGTAAAATGTGTCTGAAGTCTTCTGGGTGTCAAAAGGACAGCTTTCGGATTACTTAGTGTTGTATTCTTTGGGGGTTGAATTTGAATTAATGGTTCCTAAGTTGTTCACTGTATGTTTTAAAAAGGTTAACTTGAGTTTATAGAATAAACATTGTTTTGCTTCGAAAAATACGTTTCCATTTCTGCTGTACCACACTGTAGAGTGGGCCATGTGCTCCCCATAACACAATCTATTAAAATTTGTGGGTCAGGGGAACTCCAAGATACACTTTGGGGTTCTCTAAACCCTGGCCCATAACACAAATACACACACTCACAGACACACAGAGACACTAATACACACACTCACAGACACACAGAGACACTAATACACACACTCACAGACACACAGAGACACTAACACACACACTCACAGATACACCGAGACACTAATACACACACTCACAGATACACCGAGACACTAATACACACACTCACAGACACACAGAGACACTAATACACACACTCACAGACACACCGAGACACTAATACACACACTCACAGATACACCGAGACACTAATACACACACTCACATACACACAGAGACACTAATACACACACTCACAGACACACAGAGACACTAACACACACACTCACAGACACACAGAGACACTAATACACACACTCGCAGACACACAGAGACACTAATACACACACTCACAGACACACAGAGACACTAATACACACACTCGCAGATACACCGAGACACTAATACACACACTCACAGACACACAGAGACACTATACACACACTCACATACACACAGAGACACTAATACACACTCACAGACACACAGAGACACTAATACACACACTCACAGACACACAGAGACACTAATACACACACTCACAGATACACAGAGACACTAATACACACACTCACAGACACACAGAGACACTATACACACACTCACAGACACACAGAGACACTATACACACACTCACAGACACACAGAGACACTAATACACACTCACAGACACACAGAGACACTAATACACACACTCACAGATACGCCGAGACACTAATACACACACTCGCAGACTCACAGAGACACTATACACACACTCACAGACACACAGAGACACTAATACACACACTCACATACACACAGAGACACTAATACACACACTCACAGATACACCGACACACTAATACACACTCACAGACACACAGAGACACTAATACACACACTCACAGATACACACAGAGACACTAATACACACACTCACAGGCACACAGAGACACTAATACACACACTCACAGACACACAGAGACACTAATACACACACTCGCAGATACACCGAGACACTAATACACACACTCACAGACACACAGAGACACTATACACACACTCACATACACACAGAGACACTAATACACACTCACAGACACACAGAGACACTAATACACACACTCACAGACACACAGAGACACTAATACACACACTCACAGACACACAGAGACACTAATACACACACTCACAGACACACAGAGACACTAATACACACGCACACACACGCACATATAGTAATACACACACTCAAAGACACAGACAGACACTAACACACAAACTTACAAACACACACAGCCACACACATACACTAATGCACAAACCCAAAGACACACACAGAGACACAGATACACACACACACAGACACTAAAACACACACACACAGACACACTAATACACTCACTCACCGACACATAGATACACTAATACACACTTATAGACACACATACAGTCACTAATACACACACTCACACACATAGACACTAATACACGGATTGGAAATTAGCAAACGTGACACCACTGTTTAAAAAAGGAGGTAGGCAGAAAGCGGGTAATTATAGGCCAGTGAGCTTAACTTCGGTAGGAGGGAAGATGCTGGAATCTATCATCAAGGAAGAAATAGCGAGGCATCTGGATGGAAATTGTCCCATTGGGCAGATGCAGCATGGGTTCATAAAGGGCAGGTCGTGCCGAACTAATTTAGTGGAATTTTTGAGGACATGACCAGTGCGGTAGATAACGGGGAGCCAATGGATGTGGTATATCTGGATTTCCAGAAAGCCTTTGACAAGGTGCCACACAAAAGGTTACTGCATAAGATAAAGATGCATGGCATTAAGGGGAAAGTAGTAGCATGGATAGAGGATTGGTTACTTGATGGAAAGCAAAGAGTGGGGATTAATGGGTGTTTCTCTGGTAGGCAATCAGTAGCTAGTGGTGTCCCTCAGGGATCAGTGTTGGGCCCACAATTGTTCACAATTTACATAGATGATTTGGAGTTGGAGACCAAGGGCAATGTGTCCAAGTTTGCAGACGACACCAAGATAAGTGGTAAAGCAAAAAGTGCAGAGGATACTGGAAGTCTGCAGAGGGATTTGGATAGGCTAAGTGAATGGGCTAGGGTCTGGCAGATGGAATACAATGTTGACAAATGTGAGATTATCCATTTTGATAGGAATAACAGCAAAAGGGATTATTATTTAAATGATAAAATATTAAAACATGCTGCTGTGCAGAGAGAACTGGGTGTGCCAGTGCATGAGTTGCAAATAGTTTGTTTACAGGTGCAACAGGTGATTAAGAAGGCAAATGGAATTTTGTCCTGCTAGAGGGATGGAGTTTAAGACTAGGGAGGTTATGCTGCAATTGTATAAGGTGTTAGTGAGGCCACACCTGGAGTATTGTGTTCAGTTTTGGTCTCCTTACTTGAGAAAGGCCGTACTGGCACTGGAGGGTGTGCAGAGGAGATTTACTAGGTTAATCCCAGAGCTGAAGGGGTTGGATTACGAGGAGAGGTTGAGGAGACTGGGACTGTACTTGTTGGAATTTAGAAGGATGAGGGTTGATCTTATAGAAACATATAAAATTATGAAGGGAATAGATAGGATAGATGCGGGCAGGTTGTTTCCACTGGCGGGTGAAAGCAGAACTAGGGGGCACAGCCTTAAAATAAGGGGAAGTTGATTTAGACTGAGTTTAGGAGGAACGTCTTCACCCAAAGGGTTGTGAATCTATGGAATTTCTTGCCCAGTGAAGCAGTAGAGGCTCCTTCATTAAATGTTTTTAAGATAAAGATAGATAGCCTTTTGAAGAATAAAGGGATTAAGGGTTATGGTGTTCGGGCCGGAAAGTGGAGCTGAGTCCACAAAAGATCAGCCATGATCTCATTGAATGGTGGAGCAGGCTCGAGGGACCAGATGGCCTACTCCTGCTCCTAGTTCTTATGTTCTCACAGACACACGCTGGCACTAATACACACTCACAGGCTCAAAGAAACACTAATACACACTCGCAGACACACAGAGACACTAATACACACTCACAGAAACACATACAGACACTAATACACACACACAGACACTAATACACCCACTCACAGACACAAACTGGCACTAATACACACAGACATTAACACACACACACCAGATACTAATACACACTCTAATGATGCACAGAGACAGTAATATACACACTCACAGACACAGGTAGACTCGAATGCATACACTCACACACAGCGACACTAATACACACAGTCACACACACATGCACTAATACACGCACTAACACACACACACACACACATAAACTAATACACACACTCACTGATACACAGAGACAACAATATACACACTCACAGACACAGGGAGATTGTAATGCACACAAACAGACACACAGAGACACTAATACACACACTCACAGACACAAGCAGACACTAATACACACACCACACAGACACTAATACACAGACACTAATACACAGACTCACAGACACACGCAGACACTAATACACACACTAACACACAGAGACACTAATACACATTCACAGACACACAGATACACTAATACACCAACTCACACACAGAGAGACACTAGTACACAGCTCACAGACTGACAGAGACACTAATACACAAACACACACACATTAATAGAGACACTAACACACATAGCCACTAATGCACTCACACAAACAGACACTAATGCACACATTTTCACACACACTCAGACACACACACACTAATACACACTCACACACACACAGACACTAAGACACACACTCACTGACACATAGATGCACTAATACACACTCACAGACACACATACAACAATACACGCACTCACAGACAGACAGACACTGGCACCAATACACACATACACACTCACACACACAGACACTAATACACACACTCACAAACTCACACTGGCACTAATACACACACACACATACACTAACGCACAGACACAGATAGTAATACACACACAGTGATACACAGAGACAATAATATACACACTCACAGACACAGGGAGACTCTAATGCATACACTCACACACACACACACAGCGACACTAATACACACACTCACACACAGAGACACTAAGACACATTCACAGACACACAGATACACTAATACAGACACTCACACACAGAGAGACACTAGTACACAGTTCACGGACCGACAGAGACATTAATACGCAAACACACACACACTAATAGAGACACTCACACACATAGACACTAATACACTCTCACACACAGTCTAATGCACACATTCTCACACACACACCGACACTCACAGATACACTAATATACACAGAAATACAGACACACACAGACTCTAATACACACACTCAAACGTCCCTCCACACACACACCACCCTCCACACACACTACCCCCTCGACAGACACTACCCCCCCCACACACACTAACCCCCTCAACCACAGACATACTAACCCCCCACAGACAATCACCCACCCCCACACACACTAACCCTCCCACACACACACTAACCCCCCACACACACACTAACCCCCCCCCACACACACACACTAAACCCCCCACACATACACTAACCCCCACCACACACACACTAACCCCTCCCTCACACACACTAACCCCCCCCACACACACACTAACCGCCACCACACACACACTAACCCCCCCCCACACACACTAACCCTCCCTCACACACACTAACCGCCCTCACACACACACTAGCTACCCCACCCACACAAACACACATACTAATCCCCCACACACACATTAATCCCCACCCCTCACACACACTAGCCCCTTCACACACACTAAACCCCCCACACACTAAACCCCCAAATAAACACACACACAAACACCCCCACACACACTATCCCCCACACACACAATAACCACCCCAACACACACTAACACCCCCACACACACTATCCCCCACACACACAATAACCACCCCAACACACACTAACCGCCCCACACACACTAACACCCCCACACACACTAACACCCCCACACACACGAACCACACCCAACACACACTAACCCCCACCACACACACTAACACACCCAACACACAATAACCACCCCAACACACACGAACCCCACCACACACACACTAACCCCCCACACACACTAACACACCCAACACACACTAACCACACCCAACACACAATAACCACCCCAACACACACTAACCCCCACCACACACTAAACCCCCCACACACACTAACACCCCAACACACAGTAACCCCCCACACACACTCACTAACCCCCACCACACACTAAACCCCCCACACACACTAACACCCCCAACACACAGTAACCCCCCACACACACTCACTAACCCCCACCACACACACACTAACCACCACCACACACACTAACCCCCACCACACACACACTAGCCCCCCACACACACACTATAAACTCCTCCCCCCACACACACTAACTCACCGCCCATACACACTAACCCCCTCCACACACACTATCCGTCCCACACACACACACACACACACACACACACACACTAACCCCCCCACACACAAACACCCCCTCACACACTAACATCCCCACTACACACACACTAACCTCCGCAACAAATACACCCAATGAAAAAGCTGTTTCAGTGACATCTGTGCTGTATATAGTTAACCATTTACTGCTCAATAATCCCTGAGAGCAGGCAGTGTGGTCCGTGAGCCCCCAATTAAAAAGCTGTTTCAGAGACGTCTTTGCTGTATATGGTTAACCATTTACTGCTCAATAATCCCTGGGAGCAGGGGGCAGGCAGGGTGGCCTCGGGAGCCCCCAATTAAAAAGCTGTTTCAGAGACCTGTGTGCTGTATATAGCTAACCATTTACTGCACAATGATCCCTGGGAGCAGGGATCAGGCAGTGTGTCCGGGAGACCCCAATTAAAATGCTGTGTCAGAGACCTCTGTGCTGTATATAGTTAACCATTTACTGCTTAATATCCCTGGGAGCAGGGGACAGGCAGTGTAGCCTCGGGAGCCGCTAATTAAAAAGCTGTTTCAGAGACCTCTGTGCTGTATATAGTTAACGATTTACTGCTCAATAATCCCTGGGAGCAGGGTCGAGGCAGTGTGGCCTCGGGAGCCCCCAATTAAAAAGCTGTTTCAGGGACCTGTGTGCTGTATATAGCTAACCATTTACTTCTCAATAATCCCTGGGAGCAGGGGTCAGGCAGTGTGGTCCGGGAGAACCCAATTAAAATGCTGTGTCAGAGACCTCTGTGCTGTATATAGTTAACCATTTACTGCTCAATAATCCCTGGGAGCAGGGGACAGGCAGTGTGGCCTCGGGAGCCGCCAATTAAAAAGCTGTTTCAGAGACCTCTGTGCTGTATATAGTTAACCATTTACTGCTCAATAATCCCTGGGAGCAGGGGACAGGCAATGTGGCCTCGGGAGCCGCCAATTAAAAAGCTGTTTCAGAGACCTCTGTGCTGTATATAGTTAACCATTTACTGCTCAATAATCTCTGGGAGCAGGGTAGAGGCAGTGTGGCCTCGGGAGCCCACAATTAAAAGGCTGTTTCAGAGACCTCTGTGCTGTACGTATTTAACCATTTACTGCTCAATAATCCCTGGGAGCAGGGGTCACGCAGTGCGGCCTCGAGAACCCCAATTAAAAAGCTGATTCAGAGACCTCTGTGCTGTATATGGTTAACCATTTAATTATCAATAATCCCTGGGAGCAGGGAACAGGCAGTGTGGCCTCAGGAGCCCTCAGTTAAAAAGGTGTTTCAGATACTCTGTGCTGCATATAGTTAACCATTTACTGCTCAATAATCCCTGGGAGCAGGGGACAGGCAGTGTGGCCTCGGGAGGCGTCAATTAAAAAGCTGTTTCAGAGACCTCTGTGCTGTATATAGTTAACCATTTATTGCTCAATAATCCCTGGGAGCAGGGTAGAGGCAGTGTGTCCTCGGGAGCCCCCAATAAAAAGGCTGTTTCAGAGACCTCTGTGCTGTATGTATTTAACCATTTACTGCACAATAATCCCTGGGAGCAGGTACAGGCTGTGTGGCCTCGAGAGCACCCAATTAAAAAGCTGTTTCAGAGACCTCTGTGCTGTATACAGTTAACCATTTACTGCTCAATAATCCCTGGGAGCAGGGAACAGGCAGTGTGGTCCGGGAGACCCCAATTAAAAAGCTGTTTCAGAGACGCCTTTACTGTATATGGTTAACCATTTACTGCTCAATAATCCCTGGGAGCAGGGGGCAGGCAGGGTGGCCTTGGGAGCCCCCAATTAAAAAGCTGTTTCAGAGACCTGTGTGCTGTATATAGCTAACCATTTACTGCTCAATAATCCCTGGGAGCATGGGTCAGGCAGTGTGGTCCGGGAGACCCCAATTAAAATGCCGCGTCAGAGACCTCTGTGCTGTATATAGTTAACCATTTACTGCTCAATAATCCCTGGGAGCAGGGGACAGGCAGTGTGGCCTCGGGAGCCCCCAATTAAAAAGCTGTTTCAGAGACCTGTGTGCTGTATATAGCTAACCATTTACTGCTCAATAATGCCTGGGAGCAGGGGTCAGGCAGTGTGGTCCGGGAGACCACAATTAAAATGCTGTGTCAGAGACCTCTGTGGTGTATATAGTTAACCATTTACTGCTCAATAATCCCTGGGAGCAGGGGACAGGCAGTGTGGTCCGGGAGCCCCCAATAAAAAAGCTGTTTCAGAGACCTCTGTGCTGTATATAGTTAACCATTTACTGCTCAATAATCCCTGGGAGCAGGGGACAGGCAGTGTGGCCTCGGGAGCCGCAAATTAAAAAGCTGTTTCAGAGACCTCTGTGCTGTATATAGTTAACTATTTACTGCTCAGTAATCCGTGGGAACAGGTTAGAGGCAGTGTGGCCTCGGGAGCCCCCATTTAAAAGGCTGTTTCAGAGACCTCTGCGCTGTTCGTATTTAACCATTTACTGCTCAATAATCCCTGGGAGCAGGGGTCACGTAGTGTGGCCTCGAGAAACCCAATTAAAAAGCTGATTCAGAGACCTCTGTGCTGTATATGGTTAACCATTTAATTATCAATAATCCCTGGGAGCAGGGAACAGGCAGTGTCGACCGTGAGCCACAATTAAAAAGCTGTTTCAGAGACGTCTTTGCTGTATATGGTTAACGATTTACTGCTCAATAATCCCTGGGAGCAGGGGTCAGGCAGTGTGGCCTCGGGAGCTCCCAATTAAAAAGCTGTTTCAGAGACCTCTGTGCTGTATATATTTAACCATTTACTGCTCAATAATCCCTGGGAGCAGGGGACAGGCATTGTGGTCAGGGGCCCACCAGTTAAAATGCTGTGTCAGAGACCACTGCACCTATATATAGTTAACCATTTACTGCTCAATAATCCTTGGTAGCAGGGGACAGGCAGTGTGGCTCTGGTAGCCCCCAATTAAAAAGCTGAATCAGTGACCTCTGTGCTGTATATAGTTAACCATTTACTGCTCAACAATCCCTGGGAGCAGGGGACAGGCAGTGTGGCCTCGGGTGCCCCCAATTAAAAATCTGTTTCAGGGACCTCTGTGCTGTATTTAGTTAACCATTTACTGCTCAATAATCCCTGGGAGCAGGGGACAGGCAGCGTGGTCCGGGAGCCCCCAATTAAAAAGCTGTTTCAGTGACCTCTGTGCTGTATATAGTTAACCATTTACTGCTCAATAATCCCTGGGAGCAGGGGACAGGCAGCGTGGTCCGGGAGCCCCCAATTAAAAAGCTGTTTCAGAGACCTCTGTGCTGTATATAGTTAACCATTTACTGCACAATAATCCCTGGGTGCAGGGGACAGGCAGCGTGGTCCGGGAGCCCCCAATTATAAAGCTGTTTCAGTGACCTCTGTGCTGTATATAGTTAACCATTTACTGCTCAATAATCCCTGGGAGCAGGGGACAGGCACTGTGGTCCGGGAGCCCCCAATTAAAATGCTGTGTCAGAGAACACTGCGCCTGTATATAGTTAACCATTTATCCTCAATAAACCCTGGTTGCAGGGGACAGGCAGTGTGGCCTCTCAGCACCCAATGAAAAAGCTGTTTGGGAGACCTCTGTGCTGTATACAGTTAACCATTTACTTCCCAATAATCCCTGGCAGCAGGGAAAAGGCAGTGTGGCCTCAGGAGCCCCCAATTAAATGGCTGTTTCAGAGACCTCTGTGCTTTACGTATTTAACCATTTACTGCTCAATAATCCCTGGGAGCAGGGGTCACGTAGTGTGGCCTCGAGAAACCCAATTAAAAAGCTGATTCAGAGACCTCTGTGCTGTATATGGTTAACCATTTAATTATCAATAATCCCTGGGAGCAGGGAACAGGCAGTGTCGACCGTGAGCCACAATTAAAAAGCTGTTTCAGAGACGTCTTTGCTGTATATGGTTAACGATTTACTGCTCAATAATCCCTGGGAGCAGGGGTCAGGCAGTGTGGCCTCGGGAGCTCCCAATTAAAAAGCTGTTTCAGAGACCTCTGTGCTGTATATATTTAACCATTTACTGCTCAATAATCCCTGGGAGCAGGGGACAGGCATTGTGGTCAGAGGCCCACCAGTTAAAATGCTGTGTCAGAGACCACTGCACCTATATATAGTTAACCATTTACTGCTCAATAATCCTTGGTAGCAGGGGACAGGCAGTGTGGCTCTGGTAGCCCCCAATTAAAAAGCTGAATCAGTGACCTCTGTGCTGTATATAGTTAACCATTTACTGCTCAACAATCCCTGGGAGCAGGGGACAGGCAGTGTGGCCTCGGGTGCCCCCAATTAAAAAGCTGTTTCAGGGACCTCTGTGCTGTATTTAGTTAACCATTTACTGCTCAATAATCCCTGGGAGCAGGGGACAGGCAGCGTGGTCCGGGAGCCCCCAATTAAAAAGCTGTTTCAGTGACCTCTGTGCTGTATATAGTTAACCATTTACTGCTCAATAATCCCTGGGAGCAGGGGACAGGCAGCGTGGTCCGGGAGCCCCCAATTAAAAAGCTGTTTCAGAGACTTCTGTGCTGTATATAGTTAACCATTTACTGCACAATAATCCCTGGGTGCAGGGGACAGGCAGCGTGGTCCGGGAGCCCCCAATTAAAAAGCTGTTTCAGTGACCTCTGTGCTGTATATAGTTAACCATTTACTGCTCAATAATCCCTGGGAGCAGGGGACAGGCAGTGTGGTCCGGGAGCCCCCAATTAAAATGCTGTGTCAGAGAACACTGCGCCTGTATATAGTTAACCATTTATCCTCAATAAACCCTGGTTGCAGGGGACAGGCAGTGTGGCCTCTCAGCACCCAATGAAAAAGCTGTTTGGGAGACCTCTGTGCTGTATACAGTTAACCATTTACTTCCCAATAATCCCTGGCAGCAGGGAAAAGGCAGTGTGGCCTCAGGAGCCCCCAATTAAATGGCTGTTTCAGAGACCTCTGTGCTTTACGTATTTAACCATTTACTGCTCAATAATCCCTGGGAGCAGGGGTCAGGAAGTGTGGCCTCGGGAGTCCCAGTTAAAAAGGTGTTTCAGATAATCTGTGCTGTATATAGTTAACCATTTACTGCTCAATAATCCCAGCGAGTAGGGGGGCCGGCAGGGTGGCCTCGGGAGTCCCCAATTAAAAAGCTGTTTCAGAGACCTCTGTGCTGTATATAGCTAACCATTTACTGCTCAATAATCCCTGGGAGCAGGGGTCAGGCAGTGTGGTCCGGGAGACCCCAATAAAAAGGCTGTTTCAGAGACCTCTGTGCTGTATGTATTTAACCATTTACTGCACAATAATCCCTGGGAGCAGGTACAGGCTGTGTGGCCTCGAGAGCACCCAATTAAAAAGCTGTTTCAGAGACCTCTGTGCTGTATACAGTTAACCATTTACTGCTCCATAATCCCTGGGAGCAGGGAACAGGCAGTGTGGTCCGGGAGACCCCAATTAAAAAGCTGTT
The DNA here is from genome assembly GCF_047496885.1 of Scyliorhinus torazame. Lineage (NCBI taxonomy): Eukaryota > Metazoa > Chordata > Chondrichthyes > Carcharhiniformes > Scyliorhinidae > Scyliorhinus > Scyliorhinus torazame. The sequence continues at coordinate 82,485 of NW_027308424.1, forward strand.
TCAGAGACGCCTTTACTGTATATGGTTAACCATTTACTGCTCAATAATCCCTGGGAGCAGGGGGCAGGCAGGGTGGCCTTGGGAGCCCCCAATTAAAAAGCTGTTTCAGAGACCTGTGTGCTGTATATAGCTAACCATTTACTGCTCAATAATCCCTGGGAGCATGGGTCAGGCAGTGTGGTCCGGGAGACCCCAATTAAAATGCCGCGTCAGAGACCTCTGTGCTGTATATAGTTAACCATTTACTGCTCAATAATCCCTGGGAGCAGGGGACAGGCAGTGTGGCCTCGGGAGCCCCCAATTAAAAAGCTGTTTCAGAGACCTGTGTGCTGTATATAGCTAACCATTTACTGCTCAATAATGCCTGGGAGCAGGGGTCAGGCAGTGTGGTCCGGGAGACCACAATTAAAATGCTGTGTCAGAGACCTCTGTGGTGTATATAGTTAACCATTTACTGCTCAATAATCCCTGGGAGCAGGGGACAGGCAGTGTGGTCCGGGAGCCCCCAATAAAAAAGCTGTTTCAGAGACCTCTGTGCTGTATATAGTTAACCATTTACTGCTCAATAATCCCTGGGAGCAGGGGACAGGCAGTGTGGCCTCGGGAGCCGCAAATTAAAAAGCTGTTTCAGAGACCTCTGTGCTGTATATAGTTAACTATTTACTGCTCAATAATCCGTGGGAACAGGTTAGAGGCAGTGTGGCCTCGGGAGCCCCCATTTAAAAGGCTGTTTCAGAGACCTCTGCGCTGTTCGTATTTAACCATTTACTGCTCAATAATCCCTGGGAGCAGGGGTCACGTAGTGTGGCCTCGAGAAACCCAATTAAAAAGCTGATTCAGAGACCTCTGTGCTGTATATGGTTAACCATTTAATTATCAATAATCCCTGGGAGCAGGGAACAGGCAGTGTCGACCGTGAGCCACAATTAAAAAGCTGTTTCAGAGACGTCTTTGCTGTATATGGTTAACGATTTACTGCTCAATAATCCCTGGGAGCAGGGGTCAGGCAGTGTGGCCTCGGGAGCTCCCAATTAAAAAGCTGTTTCAGAGACCTCTGTGCTGTATATATTTAACCATTTACTGCTCAATAATCCCTGGGAGCAGGGGACAGGCATTGTGGTCAGGGGCCCACCAGTTAAAATGCTGTGTCAGAGACCACTGCACCTATATATAGTTAACCATTTACTGCTCAATAATCCTTGGTAGCAGGGGACAGGCAGTGTGGCTCTGGTAGCCCCCAATTAAAAAGCTGAATCAGTGACCTCTGTGCTGTATATAGTTAACCATTTACTGCTCAACAATCCCTGGGAGCAGGGGACAGGCAGTGTGGCCTCGGGTGCCCCCAATTAAAAAGCTGTTTCAGGGACCTCTGTGCTGTATTTAGTTAACCATTTACTGCTCAATAATCCCTGGGAGCAGGGGACAGGCAGCGTGGTCCGGGAGCCCCCAATTAAAAAGCTGTTTCAGTGACCTCTGTGCTGTATATAGTTAACCATTTACTGCTCAATAATCCCTGGGAGCAGGGGACAGGCAGCGTGGTCCGGGAGCCCCCAATTAAAAAGCTGTTTCAGAGACCTCTGTGCTGTATATAGTTAACCATTTACTGCACAATAATCCCTGGGTGCAGGGGACAGGCAGCGTGGTCCGGGAGCCCCCAATTATAAAGCTGTTTCAGTGACCTCTGTGCTGTATATAGTTAACCATTTACTGCTCAATAATCCCTGGGAGCAGGGGACAGGCAGTGTGGTCCGGGAGCCCCCAATTAAAATGCTGTGTCAGAGAACACTGCGCCTGTATATAGTTAACCATTTATCCTCAATAAACCCTGGTTGCAGGGGACAGGCAGTGTGGCCTCTCAGCACCCAATGAAAAAGCTGTTTGGGAGACCTCTGTGCTGTATACAGTTAACCATTTACTTCCCAATAATCCCTGGCAGCAGGGAAAAGGCAGTGTGGCCTCAGGAGCCCCCAATTAAATGGCTGTTTCAGAGACCTCTGTGCTTTACGTATTTAACCATTTACTGCTCAATAATCCCTGGGAGCAGGGGTCACGTAGTGTGGCCTCGAGAAACCCAATTAAAAAGCTGATTCAGAGACCTCTGTGCTGTATATGGTTAACCATTTAATTATCAATAATCCCTGGGAGCAGGGAACAGGCAGTGTCGACCGTGAGCCACAATTAAAAAGCTGTTTCAGAGACGTCTTTGCTGTATATGGTTAACGATTTACTGCTCAATAATCCCTGGGAGCAGGGGTCAGGCAGTGTGGCCTCGGGAGCTCCCAATTAAAAAGCTGTTTCAGAGACCTCTGTGCTGTATATATTTAACCATTTACTGCTCAATAATCCCTGGGAGCAGGGGACAGGCATTGTGGTCAGGGGCCCACCAGTTAAAATGCTGTGTCAGAGACCACTGCACCCATATATAGTTAACCATTTACTGCTCAATAATCCTTGGTAGCAGGGGACAGGCAGTGTGGCTCTGGTAGCCCCCAATTAAAAAGCTGAATCAGTGACCTCTGTGCTGTATATAGTTAACCATTTACTGCTCAACAATCCCTGGGAGCAGGGGACAGGCAGCGTGGTCCGGGAGCCCCCAATTAAAAAGCTGTTTCAGTGACCTCTGTGCTGTATATAGTTAACCATTTACTGCTCAATAATCCCTGGGAGCAGGGGACAGGCAGCGTGGTCCGGGAGCCCCCAATTAAAAAGCTGTTTCAGAGACCTCTGTGCTGTATATAGTTAACCATTTACTGCACAATAATCCCTGGGTGCAGGGGACAGGCAGCGTGGTCCGGGAGCCCCCAATTAAAAAGCTGTTTCAGTGACCTCTGTGCTGTATATAGTTAACCATTTACTGCTCAATAATCCCTGGGAGCAGGGGACAGGCAGTGTGGTCCGGGAGCCCCCAATTAAAATGCTGTGTCAGAGAACACTGCGCCTGTATATAGTTAACCATTTATCCTCAATAAACCCTGGTTGCAGGGGACAGGCAGTGTGGCCTCTCAGCACCCAATGAAAAAGCTGTTTGGGAGACCTCTGTGCTGTATACAGTTAACCATTTACTTCCCAATAATCCCTGGCAGCAGGGAAAAGGCAGTGTGGCCTCAGGAGCCCCCAATTAAATGGCTGTTTCAGAGACCTCTGTGCTTTACGTATTTAACCATTTACTGCTCAATAATCCCTGGGAGCAGGGGTCAGGAAGTGTGGCCTCGGGAGTCCCAGTTAAAAAGGTGTTTCAGATAATCTGTGCTGTATATAGTTAACCATTTACTGCTCAATAATCCCAGCGAGTAGGGGGCCGGCAGGGTGGCCTCGGGAGTCCCCAATTAAAAAGCTGTTTCAGAGACCTCTGTGCTGTATATAGCTAACCATTTACTGCTCAATAATCCCTGGGAGCAGGGGTCAGGCAGTGTGGTCCGGGAGACCCCAATTAAAATGCTGTGACAGAGACCTCTGTGCTGTATATAGTTAACCATTTACTGCTCAGTAATCCCTGGTAGCAGGGGATAGGCAGTGTGGCCTCGGGAGCCCCCAATTAAAAGGCTGTTTCAGAGACCTCTGTGCTGTATACAATTAACCATTTACTGCTCAATAATCCCTGGGAGCAGGGAACAGGCAGTGTGGTCCGTGAGCCACCAATTAAAACGCTGTTTCAGAGACGTCTTTGCTGTATATGGTTAACCATTTACTGCTCAATAATCCCTGGGAGCGGGGGGCAGGCAGGGTGGCCTCGGGAGTCCCCAATTAAAAAGCTGTTTCAGAGACCTATATGCTGTATATAGCTAACCATTTACTGCTCAATAATCCCTGGGAGCAGGGTTCAGGCAGTGTGGTCCGGGAGACCCCAATTAAAATGCTGTGGCAGAGACCTCTGTGCTGTATATAGTTAACCATTTACTGCTCAATAATCCCAGGGACCAGGGGCCAGGCAGTGTGGTCCGGGAGACCCCAATTAAAAAGCTGTTTCAGAGACCTCTGTGCCTGTATAGAGTTAACTATTTACTGCTCAATAATCCCTGGGAGCAGGGGACAGGCAGTGTGGCCACGGGTGCCCCAATTAAAAGGCTATTTCAGAGACTTCTGTGCTGTATACAGTTAACCATTTACTGCTCAATAATCCCTGGGAGCAGGGGACAGGCAGTGTGGCCTCGGGAGCCCCCAATTAAAAGGCTGTTTCAGAGACCTCTGTGCTGTATATAGTTAACCATTTACTGCTCAGTAATCTCTGGGAGCAGGGGACAGGCAGTGTGGCCTCGGGAGGCCCCAATTAAAAAGCTGTTTCAGAGACCTCTGTGCCTGTATATATTTAACCATTTACTGCTCAATAATCCCTGGGAGCAGGGGACAGGCATTGTGGTCAGGGGCCCACCAGTTAAAATGCTGTGTCAGAGACCACTGCACCCATATATAGTTAACCATTTACTGCTCAATAATCCTTGGTAGCAGGGGACAGGCAGTGTGGCTCTGGTAGCCCCCAATTAAAAAGCTGAATCAGTGACCTCTGTGCTGTATATAGTTAACCATTTACTGCTCAACAATCCCTGGGAGCAGGGGACAGGCAGCGTGGTCCGGGAGCCCCCAATTAAAAAGCTGTTTCAGAGACCTCTGTGCTGTATATAGTTAACTATTTACTGCTCAATAATCCGTGGGAACAGGTTAGAGGCAGTGTGGCCTCGGGAGCCCCCATTTAAAAGGCTGTTTCAGAGACCTCTGCGCTGTTCGTATTTAACCATTTACTGCTCAATAATCCCTGGGAGCAGGGGTCACGTAGTGTGGCCTCGAGAAACCCAATTAAAAAGCTGATTCAGAGACCTCTGTGCTGTATATGGTTAACCATTTAATTATCAATAATCCCTGGGAGCAGGGAACAGGCAGTGTCGACCGTGAGCCACAATTAAAAAGCTGTTTCAGAGACGTCTTTGCTGTATATGGTTAACGATTTACTGCTCAATAATCCCTGGGAGCAGGGGTCAGGCAGTGTGGCCTCGGGAGCTCCCAATTAAAAAGCTGTTTCAGAGACCTCTGTGCTGTATATATTTAACCATTTACTGCTCAATAATCCCTGGGAGCAGGGGACAGGCATTGTGGTCAGGGGCCCACCAGTTAAAATGCTGTGTCAGAGACCACTGCACCTATATATAGTTAACCATTTACTGCTCAATAATCCTTGGTAGCAGGGGACAGGCAGTGTGGCTCTGGTAGCCCCCAATTAAAAAGCTGAATCAGTGACCTCTGTGCTGTATATAGTTAACCATTTACTGCTCAACAATCCCTGGGAGCAGGGGACAGGCAGTGTGGCCTCGGGTGCCCCCAATTAAAAAGCTGTTTCAGGGACCTCTGTGCTGTATTTAGTTAACCATTTACTGCTCAATAATCCCTGGGAGCAGGGGACAGGCAGCGTGGTCCGGGAGCCCCCAATTAAAAAGCTGTTTCAGTGACCTCTGTGCTGTATATAGTTAACCATTTACTGCTCAATAATCCCTGGGAGCAGGGGACAGGCAGCGTGGTCCGGGAGCCCCCAATTAAAAAGCTGTTTCAGAGACCTCTGTGCTGTATATAGTTAACCATTTACTGCACAATAATCCCTGGGTGCAGGGGACAGGCAGCGTGGTCCGGGAGCCCCCAATTATAAAGCTGTTTCAGTGACCTCTGTGCTGTATATAGTTAACCATTTACTGCTCAATAATCCCTGGGAGCAGGGGACAGGCAGTGTGGTCCGGGAGCCCCCAATTAAAATGCTGTGTCAGAGAACACTGCGCCTGTATATAGTTAACCATTTATCCTCAATAAACCCTGGTTGCAGGGGACAGGCAGTGTGGCCTCTCAGCACCCAATGAAAAAGCTGTTTGGGAGACCTCTGTGCTGTATACAGTTAACCATTTACTTCCCAATAATCCCTGGCAGCAGGGAAAAGGCAGTGTGGCCTCAGGAGCCCCCAATTAAATGGCTGTTTCAGAGACCTCTGTGCTTTACGTATTTAACCATTTACTGCTCAATAATCCCTGGGAGCAGGGGTCACGTAGTGTGGCCTCGAGAAACCCAATTAAAAAGCTGATTCAGAGACCTCTGTGCTGTATATGGTTAACCATTTAATTATCAATAATCCCTGGGAGCAGGGAACAGGCAGTGTCGACCGTGAGCCACAATTAAAAAGCTGTTTCAGAGACGTCTTTGCTGTATATGGTTAACGATTTACTGCTCAATAATCCCTGGGAGCAGGGGTCAGGCAGTGTGGCCTCGGGAGCTCCCAATTAAAAAGCTGTTTCAGAGACCTCTGTGCTGTATATATTTAACCATTTACTGCTCAATAATCCCTGGGAGCAGGGGACAGGCATTGTGGTCAGGGGCCCACCAGTTAAAATGCTGTGTCAGAGACCACTGCACCTATATATAGTTAACCATTTACTGCTCAATAATCCTTGGTAGCAGGGGACAGGCAGTGTGGCTCTGGTAGCCCCCAATTAAAAAGCTGAATCAGTGACCTCTGTGCTGTATATAGTTAACCATTTACTGCTCAACAATCCCTGGGAGCAGGGGACAGGCAGCGTGGTCCGGGAGCCCCCAATTAAAAAGCTGTTTCAGTGACCTCTGTGCTGTATATAGTTAACCATTTACTGCTCAATAATCCCTGGGAGCAGGGGACAGGCAGCGTGGTCCGGGAGCCCCCAATTAAAAAGCTGTTTCAGAGACCTCTGTGCTGTATATAGTTAACCATTTACTGCACAATAATCCCTGGGTGCAGGGGACAGGCAGCGTGGTCCGGGAGCCCCCAATTAAAAAGCTGTTTCAGTGACCTCTGTGCTGTATATAGTTAACCATTTACTGCTCAATAATCCCTGGGAGCAGGGGACAGGCAGTGTGGTCCGGGAGCCCCCAATTAAAATGCTGTGTCAGAGAACACTGCGCCTGTATATAGTTAACCATTTATCCTCAATAAACCCTGGTTGCAGGGGACAGGCAGTGTGGTCTCTCAGCACCCAATGAAAAAGCTGTTTGGGAGACCTCTGTGCTGTATACAGTTAACCATTTACTTCCCAATAATCCCTGGCAGCAGGGAAAAGGCAGTGTGGCCTCAGGAGCCCCCAATTAAATGGCTGTTTCAGAGACCTCTGTGCTTTACGTATTTAACCATTTACTGCTCAATAATCCCTGGGAGCAGGGGTCAGGAAGTGTGGCCTCGGGAGTCCCAGTTAAAAAGGTGTTTCAGATAATCTGTGCTGTATATAGTTAACCATTTACTGCTCAATAATCCCAGCGAGTAGGGGGCCGGCAGGGTGGCCTCGGGAGTCCCCAATTAAAAAGCTGTTTCAGAGACCTCTGTGCTGTATATAGCTAACCATTTACTGCTCAATAATCCCTGGGAGCAGGGGTCAGGCAGTGTGGTCCGGGAGACCCCAATTAAAATGCTGTGACAGAGACCTCTGTGCTGTATATAGTTAACCATTTACTGCTCAGTAATCCCTGGTAGCAGGGGACAGGCAGTGTGGCCTCGGGAGCCCCCAATTAAAAAGCTATTTCAGAGACCTCTGTGCTGTATTTAGTTAACCATTTACTTATCAATAATCCCTGGTAGCAGGGGATAGGCAGTGTGGCCTCGGGAGCCCCCAATTAAAAGGCTGTTTCAGAGACCTCTGTGCTGTATACAATTAACCATTTACTGCTCAATAATCCCTGGGAGCAGGGAACAGGCAGTGTGGTCCGTGAGCCACCAATTAAAACGCTGTTTCAGAGACGTCTTTGCTGTATATGGTTAACCATTTACTGCTCAATAATCCCTGGGAGCGGGGGGCAGGCAGGGTGGCCTCGGGAGTCCCCAATTAAAAAGCTGTTTCAGAGACCTATGTGCTGTATATAGCTAACCATTTACTGCTCAATAATCCCTGGGAGCAGGGGTCAGGCAGTGTGGTCCGGGAGACCCCAATTAAAATGCTGTGGCAGAGACCTCTGTGCTGTATATAGTTAACCATTTACTGCTCAATAATCCCAGGGACCAGGGGCCAGGCAGTGTGGTCCGGGAGACCCCAATTAAAAAGCTGTTTCAGAGACCTCTGTGCCTGTATAGAGTTAACTATTTACTGCTCAATAATCCCTGGGAGCAGGGGACAGGCAGTGTGGCCACGGGTGCCCCAATTAAAAGGCTATTTCAGAGACTTCTGTGCTGTATACAGTTAACCATTTACTGCTCAATAATCCCTGGGAGCAGGGGACAGGCAGTGTGGCCTCGGGAGCCCCCAATTAAAAGGCTGTTTCAGAGACCTCTGTGCTGTATATAGTTAACCATTTACTGCTCAGTAATCTCTGGGAGCAGGGGACAGGCAGTGTGGCCTCGGGAGGCCCCAATTAAAAAGCTGTTTCAGAGACCTCTGTGCCTGTATATAGTTAACCATTTACTGCTCAATTATCCCTGAGAGCAAGGGTCAGGCAGTGTGGCCTCGGGAGCCCCCAATTAAAAAGCTGTTTCAGTGACCTCTGCGCCTGTATATAGTTAACCATTTACTGCTCAATAATCCCTGGGAGCAGGGGACAGGCAGTGTGGTCCGGGAGCACCCATTTAAAAAGCTGTTTCAGAGACTTCTGCGCCTGAATAGTTAACCATTTACTGCTCAATAATCCTTCGGAGCAGGGGACAGGCAGTGTAGCCTCGGGTGCCCCCAATTAAAAAGCTGTTTCCGAGATCTCTGTGCTGTATATAGTTAACCATTTACTGCTCAATAATCCCTGGGAGCAGGGGACATGCAGTATGGCCTCGGGAGCCCCCAGTTAAAAAGCTGTTTCAGAGACCTCTGTGCTGTACGTACTTAACCATTTATTTCCCAATAATCCCTGGGAGCAGGGTACAGGCAGTGTGGCCTCGGGAGCCCCCAATTAAAAAGCTGTGTCAGAGACCTCTATGCTGTATATAGTTAACCATTTACTGTCAATAATCCCTCGTAGCAGGGGACAGGCAGTGTGGTCTGGGAGCCCCCAATTAAAAAGCTGTTTCAGAGACCCCTGAGCTGTATATAGTTAACCATTTACTGCTCAATAATCCCTTGGAGCAGGGGACAGGCAGTGTGGCCTCGCAGAACCCAATGAAAAAGCTGATTGGGAGACCTCTGTGCTGTATACAGTTAACCATTTACTGCTCAATAATCCCTGGGAGCAGGGGTCAGGCTGTTTGGCCTTCGGAGGCCCCAATTAAAAAGCTGTTTCAGAGAGCTCTATGCTGTATATAGTTAACCGTGTCCTTACCAATAATTCCTGGGAGCAGGGGACAGGTAGTTTGGCTTCGGGTGCCCACAATTAAAAAGCTGTTTCAGAGTCCTCTCTGCTGTATATAGTTAACCGTGTACTTCCCAATAATCCCTGGGAGCAGGGGACAGGCAGTGTGGCCTCGGGAGCTCCCAATTAAAAAGCTGTTTCAGAGTCCACTATGCTGTATATAGTTAACCGTGTACTTCCCAATAATCCCTGGGAGCAGGGGACAGGTGGTTTGGCCTCGGGTGCCCCCAATTAAAAAGCTGTTTCAGAGACCTCTGTGCCTGTATATAGTTAACCATTTACTTCTCAATAACCCCTGGCAGCGGGGAACAGCCAGTGAGGCCTTGGGAGCCCCCAATTAAAAAGCTGTTTCAGAGACCTCTGTGCTGTATATACTTAACCATTTACTTCCCAATAATCCCTGGGAGCAGGGTACAGGCAGTGTGGCCTCGGGAGCCCCCAATTAAAAAGCTGTGTCAGAGACCTCTATGCTGTATATAGTTAACCATTTACTTCGCAATAATCCCTGGGAACAGGGGACAGGCAGTGTGGCCTCGGGAGCCCCCAATTAAAAAGCTGTTTCAGTGACCTCTGCGCCTGTATATAGTTAACCATTTACTGCTCAATAATCCCTGGGAGCAGGGGACAGGCAGTGTGGTCCGGGAGCACCCATTTAAAAAGCTGTTTCAGAGACTTCTACACCTGAATAGTTAACCATTTACTGCTCAATAATCCTTCGGAGCAGGGGACAGGCAGTGTAGCCTCGGGTGCCCCCAATTAAAAAGCTGTTTCCGAGATCTCTGTGCTGTATATAGTTAACCATTTACTGCTCAATAATCCCTGGGAGCAGGGGACATGCAGTATGGCCTCGGGAGCCCCCAGTTAAAAAGCTGTGTCAGAGACCTCTATGCTGTATATAGTTAACCATTTACTGTCAATAATCCCTCGTAGCAGGGGACAGGCAGTGTGGTCTGGGAGCCCCCAATTAAAAAGCTGTTTCAGAGACCCCTGAGCTGTATATAGTTAACCATTTACTGCTCAATAATCCCTGGGAGCAGGGGACAGGCAGTGTGGTCCGGGAGCCCCCAATTAAAATGCTGTGTCAGAGAACACTGCGCCTGTATATAGTTAACCATTTACTGCTCAATAATCCCTTGGAGCAGGGGACAGGCAGTGTGGCCTCGCAGAACCCAATGAAAAAGCTGATTGGGAGACCTCTGTGCTGTATACAGTTAACCATTTACTGCTCAATAATCCCTGGGAGCAGGGGTCAGGCTGTTTGGCCTTCGGAGGCCCCAATTAAAAAGCTGTTTCAGAGAGCTCTATGCTGTATATAGTTAACCGTGTCCTTACCAATAATTCCTGGGAGCAGGGGACAGGTAGTTTGGCCTCGGGTGCCCACAATTAAAAAGCTGTTTCAGAGTCCTCTATGCTGTATATAGTTAACCGTGTACTTCCCAATAATCCCTGGGAGCAGGGGACAGGCAGTGTGGCCTCGGGAGCTCCCAATTAAAAAGCTGTTTCAGAGTCCTCTATGCTGTATATAGTTAACCGTGTACTTCCCAATAATCCCTGGGAGCAGGGGACAGGTGGTTTGGCCTCGGGTGCCCCCAATTAAAAAGCTGTTTCAGAGACCTCTGTGCCTGTATATAGTTAACCATTTACTTCTCAATAACCCCTGGCAGCGGGGGACAGCCAGTGAGGCCTTGGGAGCCCCCAATTAAAAAGCTGTTTCAGAGACCTCTGTGCTGTATATACTTAACCATTTACTTCCCAATAATCCCTGGGAGCAGGTTACAGGCAGTGTGGCCTCGGGAGCCCCCAATTAAAAAGCTGTGTCAGAGACCTCTATGCTGTATATAGTTAACCATTTACTTCTCAATAATCCCTGGGAACAGGGGACAGGCAGTGTGGCCTCGGGAGCCCCCAATTAAAAAGCTGTTTCAGATACTCTGTGCTGTATATACTTAACCATTTACTGTCAATAATCCCTCGTAGCAGGGGACAGGCAGTGTGGTCCGGGAGCCCCCAATTAAAAAGCTGTTTCAGAGACCCCTGTGCTGTATATAGTTAACCATTTACTGCTCAATAATCCCTGGGAGCAGGGGACAGGCAGTGTGGCCCGGGAGCCCCCAATTAAAATGCTGTGTCAGAGAACACTGCGCCTGTATATAGTTAACCATTTACTGCTCAATAATCCCTTGGAGCAGGGGACAGGCAGTGTGGCCTCGCAGAACACAATGAAAAAGCTGATTGGGAGACCTCTGTGCTGTATACAGTGAATCATTTACTGCTCAATAATCCCTGGGAGCAGGGGTCAGGCTGTTTGGCCTTCGGAGCCCCCAATTAAAAAGCTGTTTCAGAGAGCTCTATGCTGTATATAGTTAACCGTGTCCTTACCAATAATTCCTGGGAGCAGGGGACAGGTAGTTTGGCCTCGGGTACCCACAATTAAAAAGCTGTTTCAGAGTCCTCTATGCTGTATATAGTTAACCATTTACTTCTCAATAATCCCTGGGAGCAGGGGACAGGCAGTGTGGCCTCGGGAGCTCCCAATTAAAAAGCTGTTTCAGAGTCCTCTATGCTGTATATAGTTAACCGTGTACCTCCCAATAATCCCTGGGAGCAGGGGACAGGCAGTGTGGCCTCGGGAGCCCCCAATTAAAAAGCTGTTTCAGAGACCTCTGTGCCTGTATATAGTTAACCATTTACTTCTCAATAACCCCTGGCAGCGGGGGACAGCCAGTGAGGCCTTGGGAGCCCCCAATTAAATAGCTGTTTCAGAGACCTCTGTGCTGTAGATAGTTAACCATTTACTTCTCAATAATCCCTGGGAGCAGGGGACAGGCAGTGTGGTCCGGGAGTCCCCAATTAAAAAGCTGTTTCAGTGATCTCTGCGCCTGCATATAGTTAACCATTTACTGCTCAATAATCCCTCGGAGCAGGGGACAGGCAGTGTGGTCCGGGAGCCGCCAATTAAAAAGCTGTTTCAGAGTCCTCTGTGCTGTATATAGTTTACCATTTACTTCTCAAAAACCCTGGGAGCACGGGACAGGCAGTGTGGCCTCGGGAGCCCCCAATTAAAAAGCTGTTTCAGAGACCTCTGTGCTGTATATAGTTAACCATTTACTGCTCAATAATCCCTGGCAGCAGGGGACAGGCAGTGTGGCCTCGGGAGCCGCCAATTAAAAAGCTGTTTCATTGTCCTCTGTGCCTGTATATAGTTAACCATTTACTGCTCAATAATCCCTGAGAGCAAGGGTCAGGCAGTGTGGTCCGGGAGCCCCCAGTTAAAAAGCTGTTTCAGTGACCTCTGCGCCTGTATATAGTTAACCATTTACTGCTCAATAATCCCTGGGAGCAAGGGACAGGCAGTGTGGTCCGGGAGCACCCATTTAAAAAGCTGTTTCAGAGACTTCTGCGCCTGTATATAGTTAACCATTTACTGCTCAATAATCCCTGAGAGCAGGGGTCAGGCAGTGTAGCCTCGGGTGCCCCCAATAAAAAAGCTGTTTCAGGGACCTCTGTGCTGTATATAGTTAACCATTTACTGCTCAATAATCCCTGTGAGCAGGGGACAGGCAGTGTGGCTTCGGGAGCCCCCAGTTAAAAAGGTGTTTCAGAGAACTTTGTGCTGTATATAGTTAACCATTTACTGCTCAATAATCCCAGGGAGCAGGGGTCAGGCAGTGTGGCCTCGGGAGCCCCCAATTAAAAAGCTGTTTCAGAGACCTGTGTGCTGTATATAGTTAACCATTTACTGCTCAATAATCCCTGGGAGCAGGAAACAGGCAGTGTGGCCTCGGGAGCCCCCAATTAAAAAGATGTTTCAGAGGCCTCTGTGCTGTATATAGTTAACCATTTACTGCTCAATAATCCCTGGGAGCAGGGGTCAGGCAGTGTGGCCTCGGGAGCCCCCAGTTAAAAAGCTGTTTCAGAGACCTATGTGCTGTACGTAGTTAATCATTTACTGCTCAATAATCCCTGGGAGCAGGAGACAGACAGTGTGGCTTCGGGAGCCCCCAATTAAAAAAGCTGTTTCAGAGACCTATGTGCTGTATATAGTTAACCAATTACTGCTCAATAATCCCTGGGAGCAGGGGTAGGCTGTTTGGCCTTTGGAGTCCCCAATTAAAAAGCTGTTTCAGAGACCTTTGTGCCTGTATATAGTTAACCAATTACTGCTCAATAATCCCTGGGAGCAGGGGACAGGCAGTGTGGTCCGGGAGCCCCTAATTAAAAAGCTGTTTCAGAGACCTCTATGCTGTATATAGTTAACCGTGTACTTCCCAATTACCCCTGGGAGCAGGGGACAGGTAGTTTGGCCTCGGGAGCCCCAATTTAAAAAGGTGTTTCAGAGACATCTATGCTGTATATAGTTAACCGTGTACTTCCCAATAATCCCTGGGAGCAGGGGACAGGCAGTGTGGCCTCGGGAGCTCCCAATTAAAAAGCTGTTTCAGATACCTCTGTGCCTGTATATAGTTAACCATTTACTTCTCAATAACCCCTGGCAGCGGGCGACAGCCAGTGAGGCCTTGGGAGCCCTCAATTAAAAAGCTGATTCAGAGACCTCTGTGCTGTATATAATTAACCATTAACTTCTCAATAATCCCTGGGAGCAGGGGACAGGCAGTGTGGTCCTGGAACCCCCAATTAAAAAGCTGTTTCAGTGATCTCTGTGCCTGTATATAGTTAACCATTTACTGCTCAATAATCCCTCGGAGCAGGGGACAGGCAGTGTGGTCCGGGAGCCCCCAATTAAAAAGCTGTTTCAGAGTCCTCTGTGCTGTGTCTTGTTCACCATTTACTGCTCAGCAATCCCTGGGAACAGGGGTCAGGCAGTGTGGCCTCGGGAGCCCCCAATTAAAAAGCTGTTTCAGAGACCTCTGTGCCTGTATAGAGTTAACCATTTACTGCTCAATAATCCCTGGGAGCAGGGGACAGGCAGTGTGGCCTCGGGAGCCCCCAATTAAAAAGCTGTTTCAGAGACCTCTGTGCCTGTATAGAGTTAACCATTTACTGCTCAATAATCCCTGGGAGCAGGGGACAGGCAGTGTGGTCACGGGAGCCCCAATTAAAAGGCTGTTTCAGAGACTTCTGTGCTGTATATAGTTAACCATTTACTGCTCAATAATCCCTGGGAGCAGGGGACAGGCAGTGTGGCCTCGGGAGTCCCCAATTAAAAAGCTGTTTCATTGTCCTCTGTGCCTGTATATAGTTAACCATTTACTGCTCAATAATCCCTGGGAGCAGGGTACAGGAAGTGTGGCCTCAGGCGCCCCCAATTAAAAAGCTGTTTCAGAGACCTCTGTGCTGCATATAGTTAACCATTTACTGCTCAATAATCCCTGGGAGCAGGGGACAGGCAGTGTGGCCTCGGGAGGCCCCAATTAAAAAGCTGTTTCAGTGACCTCTGCGCCTGTATATAGTTAACCATTTACTGCTCAATAATCCTTCGGAGCAGGGGACAGGCAGTGTAGCCTAGGGTGCCCCCAATTAAAAAGCTGTTTCAGAGACCTCTGTGCTGTACAGAGTTATCCATTTACTTCTCAATAATCCCTGGGAGCAGGGGACAGGCAGTGTGGTCCGGGAGCCCCCAATTAAAATGCTGTGTCAGAGAACACTGCGCCTGTATATAGTTAACCATTTACTGCTCAATTATCCCTTGGAGCAGGGGACAGGCAGTGTGGCCTCGCAGCACCCAATGAAAAAGCTGTTTGGGAGATCTCTGTGCTGTATACAGTTAACCATTTACTTCCCAATAATCGCTGGCAGCAGGGAAAAGGCAGTGTGGCCTCAGGAGCCCCCAATTAAATGGCTGTTTCAGAGACCTCTGTGCTGTACGTATTTAGCCATTTACTGCTCAATAATCCCTGGGAGCAGGGGACAGGCAGTGTGGCCTCGGGAGCCCCCAGTTAAAAAGGTGTTTCAGATACTCTGTGCTGTATATAGTTAACCATTTACTGCTCAATAATCCCTGGGAGTAGGGGACAGGCAGTGTGGACTCCGGAGCCCCCAAATAAAAAGCTGTTTCAGAGACCTCTGGGCCTGTATATAGTTAACCATTTACTGCTCAATAATCCCTGGGAGCAGGGGACAGGCAGTTTGGCCTCGGGGGCCCCCAATTATAAAGCAGTTTCAGAGACCTCTGCGCTTGTATATAGTTAACCATTTACTGCTCAATAATCCCTGGGAGCAGGGGACAGGCAGTGTGGCTCCGGGAGCCCCCAATTAAAAAGCTGTTTCAGAGACCTTTGTGCTGTTTATAGTTAACCATTTACTGCTCAATATTCCCTGGGAGCAGGGAGCAGGCAGTGTGGCCTCGGGAGCCCCCAATTAAAAAGCTGTTTCAGAGACCTTTGTGCTGTATATAGTTAACCATTTACTGCTCAATAATCCCTGGAAGCAGGGGACAGGCAGTGTGGTCCGGGAGCCCCTAATTAAAAAGTTGTTTCAGAGACCTCTATGCTGTATATAGTTAACCGTGTACTTTCCAATAATCCCTGGGAGCAGGGGACAGGTAGTTTGGCCTCCGGAGCCCCCATTTAAAAAGGTGTTTCAGAGACCTCTATGCTGTATATAGTTAACCGTGTACTTCCCAATAATCCCTGGGAGCAGGGGACAGGCAGTGTGGCCTCGGGAGCTCCCAATTTAAAAGCTGTTTCAGAGACCTCTGTGCCTGTATATAGTTAACCATTTACTTCTCAATAACCCCTGGCAGCGGGCGACAGCCAGTGAGGCCTTGGGAGCCCTCAATTAAAAAGCTGATTCAGAGACCTCTGTGATGTATATAATTAACCATTAACTTCTCAATAATCCCTGGGAGCAGGGGACAGGCTGTGTGGTCCTGGAGCCCCCAATTAAAAAGCTGTTTCAGTGATCTCTGCGCCTGTATATAGTTAACCATTTACTGCTCAATAATCCCTGGGAGCAGGGGACAGGCAGTGTGGTCCTGGAGCCCCCAATTAAAAGGCTGTTTCAGAGACTTCTGTGCTGTATATTGTTAACCATTTACTGCTCAGCAATCCCTGGGAACAGGGGTAAGGCAGTGTGGCCTCGGGAGCCCCCAATTAAAAAGATGTTTCAGAGACCTCTGTGCCTGTATAGAGTTAACCATTTACTGCTCAATAATCCCTGGGAGCAGGGGACAGGCAGTGTGGTCCGGGAGCCCCAATTAAAAGGCTGTTTCAGAGACTTCTGTGCTGTATATAGTTAACCATTTACTGCTCAATAATCCCTGGGAGCAGGAAACAGGCAGTGTGGCTTCGGGAGCCCCCAGTTAAAAAGGTGTTTCAGAGAACTTTGTGCTGTATATAGTTAACCATTTACTGCTCAATAATCCCTGGGAGCAGGAAACAGGCAGTGTGGCCTCGGGAGCCCCCAATTAAAAAGATGTTTCAGAGGCCTCTGTGCTGTATATAGTTAACCATTTACTGCTCAATAATCCCTGGGAGCAGGGGTCAGGCAGTGTGGCCTCGGGAGCCCCCAGTTAAAAAGCTGTTTCAGAGGCCTTGTGCTGTATATAGTTAACCAATTACTGCTCAATAATCCCTGCGAGCAGGGGTCAGGCTGTTTGGCCTTGGGAGTCGCCAATTAAAAAGCTGTTTCAGAGACCTTTGTGCCTGTATATAGTTAACCAATTACTGCTCAATAATCCCTGGAAGCAGGGGACAGGCAGTGTGGTCCGGGAGCCCCTAATTAAAAAGCTGTTTCAGAGACCTCTATGCTGTATATAGTTTACCGTGTACTTCCCAATTACCCCTGGGAGCAGGGGACAGGTAGTTTGGCCTCGGGAGCCCCCATTTAAAAAGGTGTTTCTGAGACATCTATGCTGTATATAGTTAACCGTGTACTTCCCAATAATCCCTGGGAGCAGGGGACAGGCAGTGTGGCCTCGGGAGCTCCCAATTAAAAAGCTGTTTCAGAGACCTCTGTGACTGTATATAGTTAACCATTTACTTCTTGAAAGTGTGGCTGAGCAGAGGGATCTAGGTGTCCATGTACATAGATCCCTGAAAGTTGCCACCCAGGTTGATAGGGTTGTGAAGAAGGCCTATGGAGTGTTGGCCTTTATTGGTAGAGGGATTGAGTTCCGGAGTCGGAGTCGGAATCGAGAGGTCATGTTGCAGCTGTACAGAACTCTGGTCCGGCCGCATTTGGAGTATTGCGTACAGTTCTGGTCACCGCATTATAGGAAGGACGTGGAGGCTTTGGAGCGGGTGCAGAGGAGATTTACCAGGATGTTGCCTGGTATGGAGGGAAAATCTTATGAGGAAAGGCTGACGGACTTGAGGTTGTTTTCGTTGGAGAGAAGAAGGTTAAGAGGAGACTTAATAGAGGCATACAAAATGATCAGGGGGTTGGATAGGGTGGACAGTGAGAGCCTTCTCCCGCGGATGGATATGGCTGGCACGAGGGGACATAACTTTAAACTGAGGGGTAATAGATATAGGACAGAGGTCAGAGGTAGGTTCTTTACGCAAAGAGTAGTGAGGCCGTGGAATGCCCTACCTGCTACAGTAGTGAACTCGCCAACATTGAGGGCATTTAAAAGTTTATTGGATAAACATATGGATGATAATGGCACAGTGTAGGTTGGATGGCTTTTGTTTCGGTGCAACATCGTGGGCCGAAGGGCCTGTACTGCGCTGTATTGTTCTATGTTCTATGTTCTATGTTCTCAATAACCCCTGGCAGCGGGCGACAGCCAGTGAGGCCTTGGGAGCCCTCAATTAAAAAGCTGATTCAGAGACCTCTGTGCTGTATATAATTAACCATTAACTTCTCAATAATCCCTGGGAGCAGGGGACAGGCAGTGTGGTCCTGGAGCCCCCAATTAAAAAGCTGTTTCAGTGATCTCTGTGCCTGTATATAGTTAACCATTTACTGCTCAATAATCCCTCGGAGCAGGGGACAGGCAGTGTGGTCCGGGAGCCCCCAATTAAAAAGCTGTTTCAGAGTCCTCTGTGCTGTATATTGTTCACCATTTACTGCTCAGCAATCCCTGGGAATAGGGGTCAGGCAGTGTGGCCTCGGGAGCCCCCAATTAAAAAGCTGTTTCAGAGACCTCTGTGCCTGTATAGAATTAACCATTTACTGCTCAATAATCCCTGGGAGCAGGGGACAGGCAGTGTGGTCAGGGGAGCCCCAATTAAAAGGCTGTTTCAGAGACTTCTGTGCTGTCTATAGTTAACCATTTACTGCTCAATAATCCCTGGGAGCAGGGGACAGGCAGTGTGGCCTCGGGAGCCCCCAATTAAAAGGCAGTTTCAGAGACCTCTGTGCTGTATATAGTTAACCATTTACTGCTCAATAATCCCTGGGAGCAGGGGACAGGCAGTGTGGCCTCGGGAGTCCCCAATTAAAAAGCTGTTTCATTGTCCTCTGTGCCTGTATATAGTTAACTATTTACTGCTCAATAATCCCTGGGAGCAGGGTATAGGAAGTGTGGCCTCAGGCGCCCCCAATTAAAAAGCTGTTTCAGAGACCTCTGTGCTGCATATAGTTAACCATTTACTGCTCAATAATCCCTGGGAGCAGGGGACAGGCAGTGTGGCCTCGGGAGGCCCCAATTAAAAAGCTGTTTCAGTGACCTCTGCGCCTGTATATAGTTAACCATTTACTGTTCAAAAATCCTTCGGAGCAGGGGACAGGCAGTGTAGCCTAGGGTGCCCCCAATTAAAAAGCTGTTTCAGAGACCTCTGTGCTGTACAGAGTTATCCATTTACTTCTCAATAATCCCTGGGAGCAGGGGACAGGCAGTGTGGCCTCGGGAGCCCCCAATTAAAAAGCTGTTTCAGAGGCCTCTGTGCTGTATACAGTTAACCATTTACTGCTCAATAATCCCTGGGAGCAGGGGACAGGCAGTGTGGTCCGGGAGCCCCCAATTAAAATGCTGTGTCAGAGAACACTGCGCCTGTATATAGTTAACCATTTACTGCTCAATTATCCCTTGGAGCAGGGGACAGGCAGTGTGGCCTCGCAGCACCCAATGAAAAAGCTGTTTGGGAGACCTCTGAGCTGTATACAGTTAACCATTTACTTCCCAATAATCCCTGGCAGCAGGGAAAAGGCAGTGTGGCCTCAGGAGCCCCCAATTAAATGGCTGTTTCAGATACCTCTGTGCTGTACGTATTTAGCCATTTACTGCTCAATAATCCCTGGGAGCAGGGGACAGGCAGTGTGGCCTCGGGAGCCCCCAGTTAAAAAGGTGTTTCAGATACTCTGTGCTGTATATAGTTAACCATTTACTGCTCAATAATCCCTGGGAGTAGGGGACAGGCAGTGTGGACTCCGGAGCCCCCAATTAAAAAGCTGTTTCAGAGACCTCTGTGCCTGTATATAGTTAACCATTTACTGCTCAATAATCCCTGGGAGCAGGGGACAGGCAGTTTGGCCTTGGGAGCCCCCAATTATAAAGCTGTTTCAGAGACCTCTGCGCTTGTATATAGTTAACCATTTACTGCTCAATTATCAGTGGGAGCAGGGGACAGGCAGTGTGGCCTCGGGAGCCCCCAATTAAAAAGCTGTTTCAGAGACCTCTGTGCTGTTTAGAGTTAACCATTTACTGCTCAATATTCCCTGGGAGCAGGGGACAGGCAGTGTGGCCTCGGGAGCCCCCAATTAAAAAGCTGTTTCTGAGACCTCTGTGTTGTACGTATTTAACCATTTACTGCTCAATAATCCCTGGGAGCAGGGGACAGGTAGTGTGGCCTCGGGAGCCCCCAGTTAAAAAGGTGTTTCAGATACTCTGTGCTGTATATAGTTAACCATTTACTGCTCAATAATCCCTGGGAGCAGGGGACAGGCAGTGTGGCCTCGGGAGCCCCCAGTTAAAAAGGTGTTTCAGATACTCTGTGATGTATATAGTTAACCATTTACTGCTCAATAAGCCCTGCGAGCAGGGAACAGGCAGTGTGGCCTCGGGAGTCCCCAGTTAAAAAGGTGTTTCAGATACTCTCTGCTGTATATAGTTAACCATTTACTGCTCAATAATCCCTGGGAGCAGGGGTAGGCTGTTTGGCCTTGGGAGTCCCCAATTAAAAAGCTGTTTCAGAGACCTTTGTGCCTGTATATAGTTAACCAATTACTGCTCAATAATCCCTGGAAGCAGGGGACAGGCAGTGTGGTCCGGGAGCCCCTAATTAAAAAGTTGTTTCAGAGACCTCTATACTGTATATAGTTAACCGTGTACTTCCCAATAATCCCTGGGAGCAGGGGACAGGTAGTTTGGCCTCGGGAGCCCCCATTTAAAAAGGTGTTTCAGAGACCTCTATGCTGTATATAGTTAACCGTGTACTTCCCAATAATCCCTGGGAGCAGGGGACAGGCAGTGTGGCCTCGGGAGCTCCCAATTAAAAAGCTGTTTCAGAGATCTCTGTGCCTGTATATAGTTAACCATTTACTTCTCAATAACCCCTGGCAGCGGGCGACTGCCAGTGAGGCCTTGGGAGCCCTCAATTAAAAAGCTGATTCAGAGACCTCTGTGCTGTATATAATTAATCATTAACTTCTCAATAATCCCTGGGAGCAGGGGACAGGCAGTGTGGTCCTGGAGCCCCCAATTAAAAAGCTGTTTCAGTGATCTCTGCGCCTGTATATAGTTAACCATTTACTGCTCAATAATCCCTCGGAGCAGGGGACAGGCAATGTGGTCCGGGAGCCCCCAATTAAAAAGCTGTTTCAGAGTCCTCAGTGCTGTATATTGTTAACCATTTACTGCTCAGCAATCCCTGGGAACAGGGGTAAGGCAGTGTGGCCTCGGGAGCCCCCAATTAAAAAGCTGTTTCAGAGACCTCTGTGCCTGTATAGAGTTAACCATTTACTGCTCAATAATCCCTGGGAGCAGGGGACAGGCAGTGTGGTCCGGGAGCCCCCAATTAAAAGGCTGTTTCAGAGACCTCTGTGCTGTAGATAGTTAACCATTAACTTCTCAATAATCCCTGGGAGCAGGGGACAGGCTGTGTGGTCCTGGAGCCCCCAATTAAAAAGCTGTTTCAGTGATCTCTGTGCCTGTATATAGTTAACCATTTACTGCTCAATAATCCCTGAGAGCAAAGGACAGGCAGTGTGGCCTCGGGAGCTCCCAATTAAAAAGCTGTTTCAGTGACCTCTGTGCCTGTATATAGTTAACCATTTACTGCTCAATAATCCCTGGGAGCAAGGGACAGGCAGTGTGGCTTCGGGAGCCCCCATTTAAAAAGGTGTTTCAGAGACATGTATGCTGTATATAGTTAACCGTGTACTTCCCAATACTCCCTGGGAGCAGGGGACAGGCAGTGTGGCCGCGGGAGCTCCCAATTAAAAAGCTGTTTCAGAGACCTCTGTGCCTGTATATAGTTAACCATTTACTTCTCAATAACCCCTGGCAGCGGGCGACAGCCAGTGAGGCCTTGGGAGCCCTCAATTAAAAAGCTGATTCAGAGACCTCTGTGCTGTATATAATTAACCATTAACTTCTCAATAATCCCTGGGAGCAGGGGACAGGCAGTGTCGTCCTGGAGCCCCCAATTAAAAAGCTGTTTCAGTGATCTCTGCGCCTGTATATAGTTAACCATTTACTGCTCAATAATCCCTCGGAGCAGGGGACAGGCAGTGTGGTCCGGGAGCCCCCAATTAAAAAGCTGTTTCAGAGTCCTCAGTGCTGTATATTGTTAACCATTTACTGCTCAGCAATCCCTGGGAACAGGGGTAAGGACGTGTGGCCTCGGGAGCCCCCAATTAAAAAGCTGTTTCAGAGACCTCTGTGCCTGTAGATAGTTAACCATTTACTGCTCAATAATCCCTGGGAGCAGGGGACAGGCAGTGTGGCCTCGGGAGTCCCCAATTAAAAAGCTGTTTCATTGTCCTCTGTGCCTGTATATAGTTAACCATTTACTGCTCAATAATCCCTGAGAGCAAGGGTCAGGCAGTGTGGCCTCGGGAGCCCCCAATTAAAAAGCTGTTTCAGTGACCTCTGTGCCTGTATATAGTTAACCATTTACTGCTCAATAATCCCTGGGAGCAAGGGACAGGCAGTGTGGTCCGGGAGCACCCATTTAAAATGCTGTTTCAGAGACTTCTGCGCCTGTATATAGTTAACCATTTACTGCTCAATAATCCCTGGGAGCAAGGGACAGGCAGTGTGGTCTGGGAGCCCCCAATTAAAAGCTGTTTCAGAGACCTATGTGCTGTATATAGTTAACCATTTACTGCTCAATGATCCCTGTGAGCAGGGGCCAGGCAGTGTGGCTTCGGGAGCCCCCATTTAAAAAGGTGTTTCAGAGACATCTATGCTGTATATAGTTAACCGTGTACTTCCCAATAATCCCTGGGAGCAGGGGACAGGCAGTGTGGCCTCGGGAGCTCCCAATTAAAAAGCTGTTTCAGAGACCTCTGTGCCTGTATATAGTTAACCATTTACTTCTCAATAACCCCTGGCAGCGGGCGACAGCCAGTGAGGCCTTGGGAGCCCTCAATTAAAAAGCTGATTCAGAGACCTCTGTGCTGTATATAATTAACCATTAATTTCTCAATAATCCCTGGGAGCAGGGGACAGGCAGTGTGGTCCTGGAGCCCCCAATTAAAAAGCTGTTTCAGTGATCTCTGTGCCTGTATATAGTTAACCATTTACTGCTCAATAATCCCTTGGAGCAGGGGACAGGCAGTGTGGTCCGGGAGCCCCCAATTAAAAAGCTGTTTCAGAGTCCTCTGTGCTGTATATTGTTCACCATTTACTGCTCAGCAATCCCTGGGAACAGGGGTCAGGCAGTGTGGCCTCGGGAGCCCCCAATTATAAAGCTGTTTCAGAGACCTCTGTGCCTGTATAGAGTTAACCATTTACTGCTCAATAATCCCTGGGAGCAGGGGACAGGCAGTGTGGTCACGGGAGCCCCAATTAAAAGGCTGTTTCAGAGACTTCTGTGCTGTATATAGTTAACCATTTACTGCTCAATAATCCCTGGGAGCAGGGGACAGGCAGTGTGGCCTCGGGAGCCCCCAATTAAAAAGCTGTTTCAGAGACCTCTGTGCTGTATATAGTTAACCATTTACTGCTCAATAATCCCTGGGAGCAGGGGACAGGCAGTGTGGCCTCGGGAGTCCCCAATTAAAAAGCTGTTTCATTGTCCTCTGTGCCTGAAAATAGTTAACCATTTACTGCTCAATAATCCCTGGGAGCAGGGTACAGGAAGTGTGGCCTCAGGCGCCCCCAATTAAAAAGCTGTTTCAGAGACCTCTGTGCTGCATATAGTTAACCATTTACTGCTCAATAATCCCTGGGAGCAGGGGACAGGCAGTGTGGCCTCGGGAGGCCCCAATTAAAAAGCTGTTTCAGTGACCTCTGCGCCTGTATATAGTTAACCATTAACTGCTCAATAATCCTTCGGAGCAGGGGACAGGCAGTGTAGCCTAGGGTGCCCCCAATTAAAAAGCTGTTTCAGTGACCTCTGTGCTGTATTCAGTTAACCATTTACTGCTCAATAATCCCTGGGAGCAGGGGACAGGAAGTGTGGTCCGGGAGCCCCCAATTAAAATGCTGTGTCAGAGAACACTGCGCCTGTATATAGTTAACCATTTCCTGCTCAATTATCCCTTGGAGCAGGGGACAGGCAGTGTGGCCTCGGGAGGCGTCAATTAAAAAGCTGTTTCAGAGACCTCTGTGCTGTATATAGTTAACCATTTATTGCTCAATAATCCCTGTGAGCATGGTAGAGGCAGTGTGGCCTCGGGAGCCCCCAATTAAAAGGCTGTTTCAGAGACCTCTGTGCTGTGTATAGTTAACCATTTACTGCTCAATAATCCCTGGGAGCAGGTACAGGCTGTGTGGCCTCGAGAGCACCCAATTAAAAAGCTGTTTCAGAGACCTCTGTGCTGTATACAGTTAACCATTTACTGCTCAATAATCCCTGGGAGCAGGGAACAGGCAGTGTGGTCCGGGAGACCCCAATTAAAAAGCTGTTTCAGAGACGCCTTTACTGTATATGGTTAACCATTTACTGCTCAATAATCCCTGGGAGCAGGGGGCAGGCAGGGTGGCCTTGGGAGCCCCCAATTAAACAGCTGTTTCAGAGACCTGTGTGCTGTATATAGCTAACCATTTACTGCTCAATAATCCCTGGGAGCATGGGTCAGGCAGTGTGGTCCGGGAGACCCCAATTAAAATGCCGCGTCAGAGACCTCTGTGCTGTATATAGTTAACCATTTACTGCTCAATAATCCCTGGGAGCAGGGGACAGGCAGTGTGGCCTCGGGAGCCCCCAATTAAAAAGCTGTTTCAGTGACTGTGCTGTATATAGTTAACCATTTACTGCTCAACAATCCCTGGGAGCAGGGTAGAGGCAGTGTGGCCTCGGGAGCCCCCAATTAAAAAGCTGTTTCAGAGACCTGTGTGCTGTATATAGCTAACCATTTACTGCTCAATAATGCCTGGGAGCAGGGGTCAGGCAGTGTGGTCCGGGAGACCCCAATTAAAATGCTGTGTCAGAGACCTCTGTGCTGTATATAGTTAACCATTTACTGCTCAATAATCCCTGGGAGCAGGGGACAGGCAGTGTGGTCCGGGAGCCCCC
Organism: Scyliorhinus torazame; assembly: GCF_047496885.1. Lineage (NCBI taxonomy): Eukaryota > Metazoa > Chordata > Chondrichthyes > Carcharhiniformes > Scyliorhinidae > Scyliorhinus > Scyliorhinus torazame. Next base: position 107,276 of record NW_027308424.1, read on the forward strand.
AATAAAAAAGCTGTTTCAGAGACCTCTGTGCTGTATATAGTTAACCATTTACTGCTCAATAATCCCGGGGAGCAGGGTACAGGCAGTGTGGCCTCGGGCGCCGCTAATTAAAAAGCTGTTTCAGAGACCTCTGTGCTGTATATAGTTAACTATTTACTGCTCAATAATCCGTGGGAACAGGTTAGAGGCAGTGTGGCCTCGGGAGCCCCCATTTAAAAGGCTGTTTCAGAGACCTCTGCGCTGTTCGTATTTAACCATTTACTGCTCAATAATCCCTGGGAGCAGGGGTCACGTAGTGTGGCCTCGAGAAACCCAATTAAAAAGCTGATTCAGAGACCTCTGTGCTGTATATGGTTAACCATTTAATTATCAATAATCCCTGGGAGCAGGGAACAGGCAGTGTCGACCGTGAGCCACAATTAAAAAGCTGTTTCAGAGACGTCTTTGCTGTATATGGTTAACGATTTACTGCTCAATAATCCCTGGGAGCAGGGGTCAGGCAGTGTGGCCTCGAGAGCTCCCAATTAAAAAGCTGTTTCAGAGACCTCTGTGCTGTATATATTTAACCATTTACTGCTCAATAATCCCTGGGAGCAGGGGACAGGCATTGTGGTCAGGGGCCCACCAGTTAAAATGCTGTGTCAGAGACCACTGCACCTATATATAGTTAACCATTTACTGCTCAATAATCCTTGGTAGCAGGGGACAGGCAGTGTGGCTCTCGTAGCCCCCAATTAAAAAGCTGAATCAGTGACCTCTGTGCTGTATATAGTTAACCATTTACTGCTCAACAATCCCTGGGAGCAGGGGACAGGCAGTGTGGCCTCGGGTGCCCCCAATTAAAAAGCTGTTTCAGAGACCTCTGTGCTGTATATAGTTAACCATTTACTGCACAATAATCCCTGGGTGCAGGGGACAGGCAGCGTGGTCCGGGAGCCCCCAATTAAAAAGCTGTTTCAGTGACCTCTGTGCTGTATATAGTTAACCATTTACTGCTCAATAATCCCTGGGAGCAGGGGACAGGCAGTGTGGTCCGGGAGCCCCCAATTAAAATGCTGTGTCAGAGAACACTGCGCCTGTATATAGTTAACCATTTATCCTCAATAAACCCTGGTTGCAGGGGACAGGCAGTATGGCCTCTCAGCACCCAATGAAAAAGCTGTTTGGGAGACCTCTGTGCTGTATACAGTTAACCATTTACTTCCCAATAATCCCTGGCAGCAGGGAAAAGGCAGTGTGGCCTCAGGAGCCCCCAATTAAATGGCTGTTTCAGAGACCTCTGTGCTGTACGTATTTAGCCATTTACTGCTCAATAATCCCTGGGAGCAGGGGACAGGCAGTGTGGCCTCGGGAGCCCCCAGTTAAAAAGGTGTTTCAGATACTCTGTGCTGTATATAGTTAACCATTTACTGCTCAATAATCCCTGGGAGTAGGGGACAGGCAGCGTGGACTCCGGAGCCCCCAATTAAAAAGCTGTTTCAGAGACCTCTGTGCCTGTATATAGTTAACCATTTACTGCTCAATAATCCCTGGGAGCAGGGGACAGGCATTGTGGCCTCGGGAGCCCCCAATTAAAAAGCTGTTTCAGATATACTGTGCTGTATATAGTTAACCATTTACTGCTCAATAATCCCTGGGAGCAGGGGACAGGCAGTTTGGCCTCGGGGGCCCCCAATTATAAAGCTGTTTCAGAGACCTCTGCGCTTGTATATAGTTAACCATTTACTGCTCAATTATCAGTGGGAGCAGGGGACAGGCAGTGTGGCCTCGGGAGCCCCCAATTAAAAAGCTGTTTCAGAGACCTCTGTGCTGTTTATAGTTAACCATTTACTGCTCAATAATCCCTGGGAGCAGGGGACAGGCAGTGTGGCCTCGGGAGCCGCCAATTAAAAAGCTGTTTCAGAGACCTCTGTACTGTATATAGTTAACCATTTACTGCTCAATATTCCCTGGGAGCAGGGAGCAGGCAGTGTGGCCTGGCAGCACCCAATGAAAAAGCTGTTTCAGAGACCTCTGTGCTGTACGTATTTAACTATTTACTGCTCAATAATCCCTGGGAGCAGGGGACAGGTAGTGTGGCCTCGGGAGCCCCCAGTTAAAAGGTGTTTCAGATACTCTGTGCTGTATATAGTTAACCATTTACTGCTCAATAGTCCCTGGGAGCAGGGGACAGGCAGTGTGGCCTCGGGAGCCCCCAGTTAAAAAGGTGTTTCAGATACTCTGTGCTGTATATAGTTAACCATTTACTGCTAAATAATCCCTGCGAGCAGGGAACAGGCAGTGTGGCCTCGGGAGTCCCCAGTTAAAAAGGTGTTCCAGATACTCTCTGCTGTATATAGTTAACCATTTACTGCTCAATAATCCATGGGAGCAGGGGTAGGCTGTTTGGCCTTGGGAGTCCCCAATTAAAAAGCTGTTTCAGAGACCTTTGTGCTGTATCATGTTAACCATTTACTGCTCAATAATCCCTGGGAGCAGGGGACAGGCAGTGTGGTCCGGGAGCCCCTATTTAAAAAGTTGTTTCAGAGACCTCTATGCTGTATATAGTTAACCGTGTACTTCCCAATAATCCCTGGGAGCAGGGGACAGGTAGTTTGGCCTCGGGAGCCCTCATTTAAAAAGGTGTTTCAGAGACCTCTATGCTGTATATAGTTAACCGTGTACTTCCCAATAATCCCTGGGAGCAGGGGACAGGCAGTGTGGCCTCGGGAGCTCCCAATTAAAAAGCTGTTTCAGAGACCTCTGTGCCTGTATATAGTTAACCATTTACTTCTCAATAACCCCTGGCAGCGGGCGACAGCCAGTGAGGCCTTGGGAGCCCTCAATTAAAAAGCTGATTCAGAGACCTCTGTGCTGTATATAATTAACCATTAACTTCTCAATAATCCCTGGGAGCAGGGGACAGGCAGTGTGGTCCTGGAGCCCCCAATTAAAAAGCTGTTTCAGTGATCTCTGCGCCTGTATATAGTTAACCATTTACTGCTCAATAATCCCTCGGAGCAGGGGACAGGCAGTGTGGTCCGGGAGCCCCCAATTAAAAAGCTGTTTCAGAGTCCTCAGTGCTGTATATTGTTCACCATTTACTGCTCAGCAATTCCTGGGAACAGGGGTAAGGTAGTGTGGCCTCGGGAGCCCCCAATTAAAAAGCTGTTTCAGAGACCTCTGTGCCTGTATAGAGTTAACCATTTAATGGTCAATAATCCCTGGGAGCAGGGGACAGGCAGTGTGGTCCGGGAGCCCCAATTAAAAGGCTGTTTCAGAGACTTCTGTGCTGTATAGAGTTAACCATTTACTGCTCAATAATCCCTGGGAGCAGGGGACAGGCAGTGTGGCCTCGGGAGCCCCCAATTAAAAGGCAGTTTCAGAGACCTCTGTGCTGAAGATAGTTAACCATTTACTGCTCAATAATCCCTGGGAGCAGGAGCCAGGCAGTGTGGCCTCGGGAGTCCCCAATTAAAAAGCTGTTTGATTATCCTCTGTGCCTGTATATAGTTAACCATTTGTTGCTCAATAATCCCTGAGAGCAAGGGTCAGGCAGTGTGGCCTCGGGAGCCCCCAATTAAAAAGCTGTTTCAGTGACCTCTGCGCCTGTATATAGTTAACCATTTACTGCTCAATAATCCCTGGGAGCAAGGGACAGGCA